>NW_027468565.1:9173190-9193190 GCF_046254945.1 Alosa pseudoharengus
GGTTGGCAGCCTGGGAGCAGTCTGCCGGTGTTAGAATGCCAGCCTGTGCCAACTTGTCGCGTTGCTGATGCCACCCATAGTCTCTGTCCTGCTGTCGGGCTTTACTGCAGAGCCCAGAGCGGAACACTGGGCATGTTGTCACTGAGGTCAGTTAAGCTTTGGAAATTTTACATTAGGTGTTGACCATCAACGCTGATTAGCTGCTTGCCCGTGTGCAAAATTCAGTCTCTCTCTTTCAGCCCTGCTCTCTTCTGTCATCATTTATCATCTATAGTCTCTCCATCTCTCTCTCTTTATCTATCTATCTGTCTACCTCATGTTGGTGTAATTTCTCCTGTGTCTCTTCCATGCACCTCTCTCTGTCTCTTGATGCTCATGACTAATGGAGTCCCTGAGTGTATTTATCTGAGAGGTGTAGGCCGCATGGGCTTGATGGCTGATTATGGAAATGATTCATGCTGCGCCGCTGTCCTCCCTGGGTGTTCTTTGTGGCCAGCGGTCGCTGTAATCAAGCATTTGCGCTGAGACACCAGCACCTTTACCCCTAACCCTCCCTCTCTCTCTCTCCCTCTCTCCATCTCTCTCTCCCTCTCTATCTCTCTTTCTCCCTCCCTCGTTCTCTCTCTCTCTCCCTCGTCCTCCCTGTCGTTCTCTCTCTCCCTCCCTTGTTCTCTCTCCCTCTCTCTCTTCCTCTCTTGCTTGTTCCGCATGAGTGATAGGCACCTCTCCGCTCGTCCAGCGGGCATTGTTCAGCCGAGCCCGCGGCTGCTGCTGCTGCTGCCCGCACACCTCACCTGCATTTTAATGCCTCATCTTGGCACTTTAAATAGCGCTGACCTTTGCCTTGCACACGCCCACTCGCCAAAACAAGAGCCTTTCCAGCAATCTGTTTTGGCGCAGTAATCTGAAAGGCGAGCCGAGTACCAGCCAGCTGTCTGCCACCGGCCAGTGGGGAAACAAATGCTGCTCTTGAGGAAGGGGGTGGGGAGGGGTGGTGTTTGGGTGAGGTGTGGGTGTCTGGGTAGGGCGTGGAGGCAGTGTGGGAGCGTCCTTTTTTTAAAAATGAAGCTGAACGGGTCGAGTGCTGCTGGGACATGCTGTCAAGGTGATGGATGGGTCAGGGGAGAGCATGCCACTCATTGCAGCACTGTCTCTAGTGAGGACTGAATTACTTATTTTTTCCCCTTCCCTTCATAAAGGAGGCTTGTGGACTCGCCTTCCATTCCACCGCAGAAATAAAAAGTACTTTAACGAAGAGGCAATCAAACCTCCAACGGCAAACAGACCTCTTCAACATTGACTACAGGGCTGTCGGGGAGGGTGTGTGTGTGTGTGTGTGTGTGTGGGTGTTGAAGTGGCCATAAGCACCACATCCATGCGTTCCACATCGTGCCTCACGTGGACTCACTCACATGGCTGGCAGCGGCTTCAGGACCTTTCCAGCGTCCAGAACTCCCATGGTCACATGGTCAGACTGGTGTTTTGTGGGAGCTGGGAATAGGAGTCACGTGACCCCTGTCGCTCACTGCAGCCCAGTGTGGATTCAGTGGCTCATCAACACACACACTCCCCCTCCACCCACCCCTCGCCTTTCCTGTATGTTTGTGATGGATCTCAAGGGTACTGGCTGACCAGGCAAAGGGCAGTTCTGACAGTGTGCAGGGGTCACCAGCAGCACCAACATCTAATCCTCCAGGTCTCTCTCAAGAGATGAGAAACAGGAGAGAACAGCTGTATTGGAGATGAGACATATTGGCTTGTTTGTGCTGTGGCCACACAGTGGCTCTGGTGATCATCTGGTGATTCTGAATAAGAGCTCTCTCACGTGTTCAGATGTGCTCTGCAGTCTGCAGTGTGTCTGTGTCGCACACCTTCAGTTGATCTGCTGACACAAACATAAATATAGATCTTTTCACCTACAGATGTAGACTAAGACTCCAATGATGAGAGTTTATGTATGCACAAAATAAAGATTTACTATTGAGTGCCTAGTGTAGTGAATTTGAACATTTATTTATCAGTGGCTGGTAGATGTTTACATTAGATTAAAAAGGTCAATTTCAAAATGGCATGCAGTACCCCATGCAGTACAGTACCCCATTCTCTCACAAGCACAATGACTAACCTATCAGTTAAAATTGTATAGGCTTTAACCATAATGAACCCAATGTAGTAGTAGTAGTAGTAAGAAAGTAAGCTATGAATGGGAGGTGTTGTTGGAGTGACAGGTGTTTCTCAACACCCTGGCCAGCTATGCCACTGTCTGCCTTCAAAGCATTCTCGGCCTTGCTGAAAGTGTTGGACATGGAAACAATACCCTCGCTCTCTGTTTGAACCCACTGGGATTCTATTTAAAACACAGATTTGTATTTAAGAGTTTGTGAGGCGTAAAGATAAAGACACAAACACATACACACACACACACTCACACACACACACACACACACACACACACACACACACACACAGTTGGTAATTTGTACTGTGCATTATTACTCTGAATGGAATGCAGCATCTTTGGAAGCTGCAGTCTCTGTGGATGTCATGCCATGATAGCCTGGCGAGAAAAAACACACTGATTTTTATCTACACATCAGCTTACTTCGCCCACTCAGATGCGCTTCACCAGAAGGCCCAGTCTCCCCTTCCCCATCCATTCCACCCACGCCAGGGCGAAAGGTGGCCCCGTTACCATGGTTTCTGTGTTTACATAAATTCCATGCAGCCATCAGTCATTCCATAGCTGAGCTCATGGAGGAGAAAGAGCAGGTTGACTCTCAGGCACAGTCAGTCGTGTCACAATCATCCCTCTATCACCAGCATGCTAATCTATCACTCCGAGAGGGTGTGTGTGTGGCAATGGCATCTACCCAGAAAGTAGGCTGTGATCCACGACCTTGGTATCCCAGGGTCCGTGCTGTTCTAGTTGAGCCTTAGGTACGGACTGTGGACAATGAGTCATTCTGAGTAGAGCCCTTTTAATTAGTGTGGTATACTGTAGATGTTATTGTATTGCACTTTCTGCGATGCAGTGAAAAGCAGCAGGAATGCTGAGAGAAAACATCAGTATCCAGACTGTGAGAGGGGAATCTAATGGATTGGAACACAGGATTTCCATTTGAGTGTATCACAGGCAGCAGAATAAGGGCTCTATGAGTTCATTTTGGATGAGATTAATGTAATTCTCCAGCCTACCATCTGCTTCTTCACCACTCAGTCAGTGTTAGTGGTCATCCACACCTCAACTGGGAACACGAGAGTCGGCTGTCTGTCTGTGTGACTGACTCTGTGAAAGAAGTATTTCAACAGGTCTGTGGTAGTGGCTGTGAGCAAGCCAAATGTTGGCTAATGGCATTTAGTTTTTTGGATGATGACACACACTAGTGACTAGATGATTAAGAGAAAGCACACTTAGACATCCCGTGATTGGTCAAGGGTCACATTTTCTAAAACAGACAATGCAGCATGCTGATTCACAAGGACTTATTCTCTTAAGAAATGTGTGATTTCCTTTTCAAATCTACATTAGTGAGTTTAAACCTACAGCACTACATTGTGTTGACAGAGTGCTGACAAGGTCCATGCATTTTACCTTCTTCAGACTTTGGCCAGTCCTGACTAAGCTTTACGTCTAGCCAGTCCTGACTAAGCTTTACAGTACCAGGGCTCTACACTAACATTTTTTATCCAGGAGCACTTGTGCGCCCAAGTTAAAAAATTTAGGAGCACTGACAAAAATTTGGGCGCACAGTCAGTTCTGTACTTAACTTACACATAATGTAACATTATACTGCATTTTACAGTTAAACATGCCAGTGCACCAATTGCGAATATTAAGAATGACTGACAACATTTAGGCTACAGGAAACAGGATTTTAAAGATCAGTGCCTACATTATTTTGAGTCTGTTCTATTTCCCTACATTTTGTTAATGTAAAAAAATATAATACATTGCCATATTTGCATTTAGCCTGTATATCAAGTATCCTGCCAAATGTAGGCTAATTTATTTATTTGTGAATCCATCTGAAGCTAATCCAAATATGCCTATGGTGACCTATCTGACTGCATACTGCCTAATACTACTACTAAAACAGTCAATTTTCTCTTCCACAAAACCCAACATAGGCTAATCAAGGATATATGTTTTATACTTTTAGTTTTTATTTGAAATATCTGCATTGATGGGGGCAGTAGGCAAACGTTAGGCTACTTTCGTTTTGCACTTCAGCTTGTATTCGGTGTAAACAAACAAGCATGCGTGGAAGCCTGGAGTTGTCAGTAGTTCTACCTTTGAATAAAATTGGAGTATTACGGGAGGCTACTTGGTGTTACATGGCAACTGGCACCCATGTTAACTGGCTGCGTTGATGACGTTTCACGAGTGATGACGTTTCTTTGACAGATGTGGCCGCTTGCAGATTTGTCACTTTCTGATGGAAACTGGAGACGAACAAATACAAATATGTATGACATATTTAAATGTCAAAATTTTCTGTAGTACGCTACATACACTGGACCATGAATATGCCACCAAACAAATAAATACCCAATTAATAACTCCACGTGGGTATCGAACCTGCTTCCTAAATGAAACCTCCTACATGACAACCATTCATCTACGTACTTACGCCACGAACCAGCTGATAAATCATAGGGAAATTTAATTGAGTTAGTCTATACAATTAGAAGAAGTCAGCTGATGATTGTAGCAAGTTAACATGGCTGATGGTGTTGTCTTGCTACAGCAGTTGCCCAAGCCAGTAGGTCTTCAAAGTATCATGGTTAAGTTTTCAAACATTTCACTGACTGCTGGTCAGGCTCTCTGTGGCCACCTAGTATCTGTAGCCTAAATTGAGGAAGCGTTGCTGGTCTAAAAATAAATAAATAATAATAAAAAAAAACGTGTGATGAGGATTGAACCCATGTCGACTGCGTGAAAAAGCAATATAAAGGCATTAACCTGTTGCGCCACAGGAGAAGCACCAACTCACGAATTTGGAAATAAAGTATCAAAAAAACATCAAACTCATGTTTACATGTCAGCAACAGTAACATTAATAGCCTATAAGCCTAAGAGTTTTGACTCTCCCTGTGCTCAAAGTTTGTGTAAAATATGGACACGTTATAGACTTCTCCTGCCCATTGCAATGTGCGTTTCAATGCCTGTGTTTCATGAACTGAATTCTTAAAAGAATAGGCTGGACAAAAGGATACACAATTAGGCAACACATTTTCATTTAATTTATTTGCTGACGTTCATGTGGCTCTACACTTCAGGTAGGGGCGGCCACAGCCTATAGGTTATAACCTCAGTGAAACGTTTGTAAAACTTAACCATACTTTGAAGGCCTACTAAATGGCTTGGGCAACGGTAGCATGATAACATGGTAGCCAGATAACATGAACAGCTATGTTAACTTGTTACAATTATAATAACGTTAGCTGACTTCTTTTAATCATACAACTGAAGTCAATTTCTGTGAGTATCGTCAGCTGGTTCGTGGCGCAAGTGGATAGACGCTATTACAAAGAAAACAGGTCAATTTATTCGTGGTTCGATACCCACGTGGAGTTAATTTAGGTGTTTGTTTTTTGGGTGGCATATTCATGGTCCAATGCATGTAGTACTACATACAATTTTGACTTTTAAACATGTCATGCATATTTGTGTGCGTCTCTAGTATATCAGAAAGTGACAAATCTGCAAGCGGCCACATCTGTCAAAGACTGGTCATCAATCATGAAATGTCATCAACGCAGCCAGTTAACATGGGAGCCAGTTGCCATGTAACACCGGTTCGCTACAGCTATATTTTGAATATTGCAGCCAATACATCAACTGGGCTAAAAGGCATGTTAGGTTACCTTTCATCCTGTTCCTCCTATATCCAATGAATTCGGTGGATAGAAGAACTAATTTCTTCAATTTTTGCATCTTGGCTGGCTAGTCTTTCCGCTTTTTCTGCGCGCTCTTGGATTTGATACAAGTGACTATTAGCGAGTCACAACGCAAAACTGCTAACGTTGATGGGAGGTGTAGTTTTTATGCTGCATTCGCAACGTGATTCTATGGTTTGCACCAGTAATGTTTGCGGTGTATTTTGTAGACAAACGTTGACATGGTTAGAAGTCATTCGCACCAGTGCGCCTAAATATTTTTTAGCGCCTATTATTTTATTGCACTTTTTTTTTGCATATTATTTTATTGCATCATTTTGTAAAATGGGCGCACTGTAGAGCCCTGAGTACGTCTGGATGAAGTGTGTCTGTGTGCAGTGCATGTGTCATTCAAATGCAGACAGGCAGTAACAAGCTTTATCCCCCGTGGTGTTTGTTTCATAAGTTCAAAACAAGCTTTTTCTTTTTTTACACACTCGAAATGTGCCACGGAACAAAAACAGTTTCATTAGAAATACTTGCTTTGAATGTCGCAAATCATGTTTGAATGTCTGGAATGCAAGTGTAAATTCATTAGAATCATGTTTTCTTGATGTTGATTTGATGTTACATAAGATGCTTGTCAGATGCTTGTTTAATTTCCTTTCTTATACGGTTGCATTTTTAAATGATATCATTGTACACTGCTCAAAAAAATTAAGGGAACACTTACAGTTTTCCACAATTGTTAAAACACATTTTTTGAAACCTTCCACCCTTTTCTCCATTCTCAAACTACATTCACAGAATGTCTGACAGTTCTTGCAAAATAAAACACTAGCCTCAAAAGTTTTAATTGAACCAAACGGTGTCAGAGTACCGATCCAGTGTATTATTGAAGTATTCCCTTAATTTTTTTTAAGCAGTGTATTGTTATGGGCAGCAAAGTGTTTGTAGCTGGAGACAGCTGTGACACTCTGGTGTTGATGCTGACTCCCAGCGCTTGTCGGCTGGTATGCCGCGCTGGAGTGGCCAGGTCAGGCTGGACTGACCGTGTTAGCCTTGAGAGACCAAGAGGGGCTGCATTCTGCACACACATGGGAAAGCCACAAACTCCTCCCTGAGATATGCCACCCTCTTACAGGCCCTCCATAAACACACATGCACGCACACACACACACACACACACGCACACACACACTACAGCTAGTGACCCTGAGGGACAGAGGAATGACCGCAAGGCTAATTTTACCCCCTTCCCCTCACCCTGTTTTGTTTGGTGTCGTTCTCTCTCCGCAGCCATAACCAGCAGAAGACGACGTACTGGCACCCAGTGACGGGACAGCTCTCGCCCGAAAACGCTGAGTTCCTGCTGCAGGATCTGTGAGTAGCACACCCCCACCACCACGCTCCCTTTCTTGTGACAGCAGCGGTGTTCGCCGCCCACATTGTTGGCTTGTGTTTTATGTAACGCCGAGCAGTGTCTCTGACTGGTAAGACTAGTGCTTTGAAGCCCCTTGGGATCAAACAGAATAGAGAGAGCTGGCATTACAACTGTTGGTTTGATGTAATCCAATTAGGGAAACGTGTTTGTAGCAGAATCTTAAGAATACCAATACTGTTAATGTTCATAGGGTATGGGGGGGTCATGATCATTGTGATGTTGACTGATGATGAAAACAAATTATTATGTAACTTTTATACACGTAAAGCTGCGATCATTTGCCCGTGAGGAATTCACAGCACATTGTACATAGTGTGTAATTCATGATCTGTTTGCATGTTGTAAGTAATTAAGCAGGGCACTGTATTTTTTAATAACATCGTTGTGCACTTGCCCTAAATTTCACACCCTCGAGCTAAGACACGCTGGTAGGGACTTGCCTTTTTGAACTGTACCATCCCTCAATGTGGTTGGTATGTCTCCAAGGATACTTAAATGTTTGAAATTAAACAACTGCACCATATTTAAGCAACTCATTTTGTGCTATCAAGATAAAACCAACTCCATTTGTGAGAGATATTTCATGTGTCATGATTCTGAGGTAGAATTCTAGCTGGCCTCTTGGGAGAGGGGAGCAGCTGAATATTGCTATGATGCTCCCTGGCTGCACATTCATAGAATAAACATGAGAACGCTGTAGAACTCTGTGCCAACCAAAGGCTGCTTCACAACAAAGGAGATTCCTCAGCATTGAATGCTTCTCTGAAGCCTGTAGCATAACATTTGTGAAGGAGATGGTGAAGAGGCAGAAGAAGAAGAAGAAGAAGGAGAGAAGAAAACAGAAAAAGAGAAGAAAATGAAGGCTACAGTGGATATATCAGTGATACATACCAAATTATTCAGAGCACTTCTTAAAACAAAAAGTTTAGATGGCACTATAAATGTTTAAGTGGCCACCTTGGAGGAAAGCTCATCTTAGGTTAGCTTGATTTTTTTTTTATGTACAATCGTTTACTCCCTGAGCCTGATTTCATCTACATTAGCGCCATTCTTTGAAGAAACCTTCAAAGGTTGATATATCCTCATGTTGCACAGTTGGGAGGAGAATATCTGCTCTTATACAGAGCTGGTTTGTTAGCATATCACGTATAACTCTGACTCTTACTCCAGAGGCTGAGGAGGTCGCCTTGAGATGGTCTGTCCTGCCAGTAGCTGATGGATTCCTCTTATTAGCAGCTCTCTCTCTCTCTCTCTCTCTTTCTCTCTCTCTCTATTTCTCTATGACAGTGCATAGAGACAGACACATATGGAGAGAGAGATAGAGAGAGATTGAATGTGTGGATGACTATGCCTGAGGTTGGTCTGTCTACTACTGTAATAAAGGTGCAAAAGACCACAGCAGACTAGGTGCTGATGCGTGCTGCTCTTACCAGATCCAAAATGTCAGTATGACTACATAACTACATAAGCGCTGTCATTTCTGGTGTGATTTGCAAAGTGTTGCTGTAGTAGCAGCTTTGTGAGCATCTCACAGATTATGATTATCTACTCTCTCAGTTCTCACCATGTTAACTGCTAACTGATGCACATTACTTACAGTGGGAGAGACTTAAATGATAGAACCATGAAAAAGGGCACTCTGATGAGATGTTTAGAGGTGGTCTTAATGGACAGTCGGTAGTTGGTGAACATGGTGAATGTGGCGGCACCTGGCAGGGGTTTCCCAGCTCTGAGTTAGCTGCTGCGCTTGGCTGGTCTCAGTGGCGAGTCCAGGTGCTGTCAGGCCTGCTCTGAATCTCCCCTCGGTGGCTGGATATTGCTGCCACTTCGCTTTTGAGACTGGTTTTGTTCGGCTTAGTCTCCAGCCGCTGCCCTCCGTTGGGCTGACTCAGAGTCTGCCTGTCTGGGAACAGGTTCACACTCCTGCCATCACACTGAGTTGAAGTTTCTCCTGAGGCCCCTGGGGCAGGTTGCCAGGCAGCAGTCAGACCCATTTTGTTGGGAAGACAGCATATTTCGGTAGGAACAGATGCCGAGCCTTAACAAGTCTTAGCAAGGTCGTGTCAATCCCACATCTCCTGAAAGCCTATTTGTCGTTTGTAAACATTTCCTTATGCAGTGAACCTGAATGGACCATCTCAACAGGTGAATGAATGAATGATCCTCCTCAGTCCTACAGCTTTGGGGCGCTGGCCTTAGTAGGTTTCAACACTGTATGTCTTTTCAACATCAGTCTTTCATCAGCATCAACAGAGGCAACGTGAATGCTTGGGCTTCTTTTTACTAATCCACTAAAGTCTGAATGGGAGCGGGGAGAATGTTTCTTAAAGGGATGGTGCGTGTGCTGGAGAAAGCATGGTTCTGCTCAGAGCATCTTGTGCTTGCTATGACAAGTCTTTTGTACTCACTGGCCTCCAGGATTTGACTTGTATGAAGTGCCAAAAATGACTCTGCATTCAAAATGTTCCTAAGCACAAGAAGAGCAACACAGACACGGAGCGGAGGAGCAGCAAACGCACTGGAATTCTTGACCTCTGACCTCTCCGCCTGTGGTCTTGGCACTTCTGAACTTGCACCTTGAAAGCCACTTTCCACGCTCTGGAACAGTTCCGAGCCTGATTTGGACTGGACTAGGCCAGCGTCCAGCCCTGGATCTCTGTCTGTCTGTCTGTCTGTCTGTCTGTCTTTCTGTCTGTCTGTCTGCGCGTGTAATGGTAGTAGAAGTGAGCGGAGGCGAGGCGGTCTGACTGAGAATCCTCCCGTGGGGATAAGTCCACTCAGGGATGGGAGGGAGGTAGAAGCACAAGAGCCTGACTCACAGCTGCTCTGCTCTCCCTGTCCTGACGTGAACCGCACACACTTCATGGACTGTCACACTCCTGCGGTTTTTAATGAAATAAATTAACATGGAAGCTGACCAGACTCTTCTTGTCAACATCTTTGCGGATCTAATTTGGCGTTATCACATTACATACTGCAGGTTCACTTGTATAATGTATGCAGTTGTCAGACCAGTGATGCAGTTGTGCATTAATGAAGGGCATGGCAATTTTAGTGCTTTATGCATTTTTTTGACAAGGCTTTCTTGATGTTTTTCTTGTGAAATGGCCTTTGTCTGTGGCTTTTCTTCAATTTAATCTGTGGTCAGCTCAGAGATGTCAGGTAAAATGAATTATTTCCTGAGATTAAATCCATTTCATTTGTTCTCCTGGCACCAGATCACCTGGTCCTGTTTGAGCAGAGACTGCAGTCTAATAGATAGCCTCTCTGTGAAAGCGTCTGATTGTGTTGTCACTTCAAGCATCATGATCACAATACAAAGGGCTCATTTGGGAACCCCATTAGCGCGAGACATGGTCGCCGACGATTCTTGAAGAGATCTGCACTGGGTCGGCTCCAAAAAACCCAGCTGTTGTCTGTGAAGTGGCCCACTCAGCCTTTAATGAATTATTGAAGCCCGGTAGTGCTTGAGAGGCTGGGGAGTGACAGACGGGTCATGGGCCACCAGGATTCCACTGTAGAGCGAGCGCATCCATCCCGCAGCGTTGGTGCGGCGCCGTTGTTGTTCAGTTAGCAGTTAAGCTAATTACGGCCGACCTCCGAGGTGCTTGATTGTGTCCAGATGGGAGGAGGGCTTCCTTAAGCCTTTCATCAAGCTCTGTCAATCTCTTCCCCCACCTCTCTCCCTCTCCCCTCTCTCTCTCTTTCCCTGTCCCATTCTCTCTCTCTCTCTCTCTCTCTTTCTCTCCCCCCCCTTCCCTTGCTCTGTGCCCTTGGAACAGCATTCCTCACCCCTCTGCCCCCCCAAAGTCTAATTACTGAGCTAAATATGGACGCAGGTCCCAGAGCAGCCATTTAAGGGCAGGATCTGTCATCCCCCCTCTCACATTAAGGGGCTGATAAGGGAGTGGGTAGGCCGGAGAGGAGAGAGGGCAGGACGGGGGGGGGGGGTTGGTAGATCAGATGCTGGGCGGCGAGGGGGAGAGTGGCAGCACTCCACAGCACTCCACAGCACTCCACAAGGCTGGAGTCTCAAGGCCTCATAATGAGGAAGGAAAGGGACGACTCAGCATGCCTCCCGCACAGTGCTGCCCTCCTGCAGTCTCAGGGCTATCGGACTGGATTTGGAACGGATCAGGCGCGCAACTGGTGCAGATCAGCCAAATCAGTACCAGATCGTTCCTGAGTTCTGGTGCTGACTCATGCTTACACAGGTTTCACTGTTCTGGGCTTCCGCGCAGATCTGTTATGTTGATATCATTTGTAGGTGAAACCTCAGATGACTCAGACTACAGAAAAAAAGTAATTTCCTGGACTTTTGTTTTGTTTTGTTTCCGTATGTCCTTACCATGTATCTCCACCGGCACTTGGCTTAGCCAACTCTGAGAGGACATATGATACGATGATGAAAGCCTCGATGCCAGAACCTGACCCCGGTGGTGGTGCTCGCTGAGGCTCAGGCTTTCTCTGTGCGTACAGCTGGACGAGGGTCCTTGCACAGAGCTAATCCCTGATCAATCTGTCGCCCTCCCTCCACGGGCCTCAGCTCAGTACCCCCCCCCCCCCCCCTCACCTCCTCCACCCATCTCACGACCCCCCCCCCCCATTCACCTTCATACATACACACATGTACTGTACTTAGCACTCTCATGTGGTTGCTATTATGGAACGCATGACACATGAGACAGCACGTTCCCCTCTCGCATTTGACTGGATGTGCCCTGGTGTTTGGAATGCGTTATGAGTTGTCACCTGACACCTGTTGCTAGCTAGAGGAGAGAAGGAGAGAAGAGGGCCCAGGTGAGCGGGAAGCACAAAGGGTTCTAGCCGCAGGTGACTACACAGCAGACACACACAGACACCTGTGCTCTGCTCGCTGATGAGTTTGCTAAGTGCCAGACCACTCCCAGGGTTGTCTCATTGGCACTCAGATTCCCTTGCACTCTCTCTTTCTCTCTCTTCTCCTTTCTCTCTCAGTCACTGTCCACCACCCCTCTCCCACTCTCCCTCTCTCCCTCTGTTAGCTGCCATTGTGGTTTCTTCTTATTTGTTCCTTATATTTCACACACACACACACACACACACACACACACACACACACACACATACACACACACACACACACACACACACACACACACACACACACACACATACACACACACACACACACACACACACACACACACACATACACACACACATATTCACGCTCCATGTTGAGTGTGCTACTGTCTGGGTCAGGTCTGTGAGGTGTAACACAGTTGTCATCTCTGCCCCCTGCAGCCCCCCAGTGACGGTGCGCATGTCCGCTCTGCAGCCTCCCCAAACGGACCCCTACCCTCCCAGTGAGGTCACCGAGGCACCTACTGCCGCCACCGTGCCCCCAGCCTCCGGAAACCACACCTCCAAGGTAAGACTGGACGTCCTCTTTTACTTCCAATCCTCAGTGTTTGATCTGGCAGAAAATGTCTACCAAGAATTAGTGGGTTGAGAAGAAGAATTTGGAACTGAATGGAGCATGGTAGCTACTAGCCAGCAAGCAGAGCAGTTTTTTTTTAGCAGATTCTGAAGTAGGTACTAGCCCTCATAAAGTGTATTTTTGTGGAAGGCATGTATGTTCCTATACATTATCATTAGTAATGCATTTGTCTGTCGGGCAATAAGAGAATGTGAACTTATCTGAAACACCGAACCAAATAAGGGTACTTGGACTGTACATTTAGTATACATAGTTAGACAGTCTCCCCAGCACTGAGCATTGCTGCTCGTCTATTGTTATTTTCCATAGAAGAAAAGGCATACTCAGCTTTTTTTCCTGACAGTTAGCCAAACACATACACCCCTCCCATGCAGTATGTGGTCACCATAGAGTCCTTTCCCTTGCATTTGCACTGCCTTAGCTACAATTCACAGCATTGTATTGACAGCCTAATATACTGTATATTTCATTTATGGGCCATATCTAAGGCCTTCTTCTCTAAAATGAAATTAAATTTATTTCGCTGTGAAGGGACGTTTTGGATTATTAATGAAGCTTGAATTATTTTGAAATGGTTTGGGGCCTTTAGCCACAGAAATGATGTTTGAATGATGAATGATCTCAGTTTATTGTATGCCTGATTTATTATAACTTGACAAGGGTGGCTGTGCTGTTTCTCTGCTTTGAGGCAGAGTGTGACTCTGGTAGTGAAAGGGTTACCTGTGAAAGCGCTCTTCTGTTAAAGCATTTATCTTGTGTGCCCATCCGTGTCCTGATCTGTGTCCTGGACCTTGCAGTCAGTTAGGTCCCAGACGGCCTGTGACGGTCAGTGATTGATTTGCACTCTGACAGACATTATAGTCCCATGGGGGTGGCAATTGCATTGCTAGTACCTGAGGAGTCACCATAGCCTGCTGTAATAGTGACTCCTACACCAACAGAGACAGCATAGAACTCCTGACTGAGTGCAGATGTATTTTCGCAACAGAATCTGTAGAGAAATAGGCAAAATGTAGGAGAATGTGACGTAGGATTCCGCCAGCGTGCGCTTCACACCCACACGCGCGGCTGCAAGCCGTTTCTGTAAACACAGCAGCGTGAAGCGGGAGTCGGTTTGACAGGGATCCCGAGGCGTCACTTTGATCACGCTTCGTTAGTCCTCGTCGCTGTAATTAGCGTTTGTCTCCACCCTGGAGAGACCAAAAAACCAGCAGCCTTTCCCACTTACAACCATCTGAAGCATACAGAAGACATTTACGCAGCAATGCTGACTGGGTACACATAAAGCTGTGTCTGCACCAGTACGAACAAACAGACAGAGAGATTGCATGTAAGGAATATGGTGGCAGTGAATAGAGTATTACATGACAGACCTCAGACCATAACAACTGTTAAAGTTCATTCTGATTGCTGTGAGGATTCATTTTATACTGTCTGATTGTCAACGGTTTCAATGTCATTTTGGACAGTCAGAAGGCATGACATATTAGTAGGGTACTCTTAAACAACCTTTGATGAGATAGTTCTGACCGTTGAACCAAGTCCAGCTCGAATCAATACTCACTAATTCTCACTAGTGGTACCATCTATTACACTACTGAATGAATGGATGATTGAATGAATGAGAGGTAGAATTTGATGTCTCTGTGTTTTAGAGCCTCAGATCGTCCAGCCGTGTGTACAGCTTTGGGAAGCGGGAGCAGTCTATCAAGAGGAACCCCAACATTCCTGTGGTGGTGCGGGGATGGCTATATAAACAGGTGAGATAGACACAAGTAGATACACACACACACACACACACACACACACACACACACACACACACACACACACACATGCTTATATTACACGATCATAAGTGTTTATGTATCACACTTATTTTACACATTCATACAATCACATGCATATTATTTACACACATAGACAGACACAGACACACACACACACACACACACACACACACACACACACACACTCACACACATACACACACACACACACACACACACACACACACACAAACAAGTTCCCTGGGTAATGTGAGGATCCCTCTACCAACATTATGTTTAGCATGAGGAGCACGTTCTGACTTGTTTGATGGGAATTAAATGGAGCCAGATTGCATTAGCTTGTAACGGTTATGAACATCTATATCCAATGTTTTAAAGGAAAACTCTGATCTATATCCGATCTTACTCAAAACTTACCTTGATTAATATAATTTTAGTCCTAGTTTGATTTTAGACCGAAGTTTTCCTTTAATCTTAACTTGTCATAATGTGGCTGATAACAAATAAAAAGCCTTGCATTCGCAGGGCTTAAAGCTCTCAGGCACTGTGCCTGATTTCAGGCATGGGCCAGGCTGTTTAAGATTTGAAAAAATATCATTTTATATACAACAACTTGTCTGATAACAGAAATGTTCCTTGCTTTAAGCCCTGCATTTGTCTGATCCTTGAACGGCACCGGACTATTGTGGAGGCACTGCAGAATATTACAGCATACTCTTGTTTATTGCCTTGTAATAAATGACATTCGAAAAGACACTTCCTGGTTGCTATGACTGTCATGCAGACTTTCTGTGAATGTCATCAGGCTCTCGAGTCTGTGTTATGCTAAGGAGTCTCTCAGGTGCTGTTTAGTTAGCCAGAATGAATGAGTGACGCGGATGAGCCGCCCCGCACAGAGACACACACTAATCAAAGGGACCTCGGATCACAAGACGCGCCCAATTACACCCACACTGGTGTAAACAGCAAACAAAACCTATTATTACAGACTAGCAGATGTACAGACACCCATTCACAGTAACACACTATTAACACACACACACACACATACACACATGCTCACTCACATACACACACAAACAAACATCTTGTTTACTCTGAGTGTCTTGGCTACTTCTTGTGGTGTTTTTCTGAGAATTCTTTGAATGGTGTGAATTGTGTATTTCCTTCAGTCCACTGCCTGAGCAAAACAATTTTCTTCAGAGCTTGGCTCTTTCAGATGAGTAGTGATAATATGTTTGTACGGCTTTAGTGTGGTGTGACTGAGCTGGAACAACCTTGGGACAGTTTTAATGTATTTTGACTAATGATGTGTAATTGCACTGATATTGTGGTGCATTTGTATCTCAAGATAATTGTGCGTGTGTTCTAGATAATTATTTTCACCACTAAACATAGTTTTATGACTGTTTCAGCATGGTAGCGGTACAAATGGCATACTCCCACCGGTGTGTGTGTGTGTGTGTGTGTGTGTGCTTGTGTGTGTGCTTGTGTGCTTGTGCTTGTGCTTGTACATAATTGTGAATGTGTCTTTAATTGTGCGTTTATGTTTCAGGACAGCTCAGGCTTGCGTCTGTGGAAGAGGAAATGGTTCGTGTTGGCTGATTACTGCCTGTTTTATTATAAAGGTGAGTCAGAATGGCAAATCACACATATTCTCAAGGTCTCGCAAAGTACACAGACAGGAACAGGATGTTGAGTATGACAGAGCCAGAGCAGAACAAAAGGTACTCTGAATGCTCTGAATGCAACGCTGGGGCTTCAATCTTCAAACCACAGACTCTGTTCAGGCTGTAATTGTTCTGTGTTGTATACAGTACACATGTACTGTATATGTATATGTCTTGCCTTGTATATACGTATTGTATGAAGAAAATTTTACAATTTATCCTAAAGTCAATGGGTCTATGAACAGACAATGAATATACAGAAGCCATCCCATGGGTCCAAAGGAGGATGCATCCTTTTTATGCATACACTATGAAGAATGCCACCATTTTGGGTGATTGATGTCTCCTCAGTGCTGTGATGGAATCTCCTTACATAAGGCCAATACTGAGACTTAATCTTTCAAGAGTACAGATTACTCCAGCCACCCCCACCCTGGCCAAAACAGATGGAATGAGGCATTTATAAAAACGCTTTTAGACTTTTAATGTAGTCAAGACTTTCAACTCTTGTACTCCATTTTCACTCTCTATATTCTGTCTCTCTCACCCCCTCTCCCTCTCTTTCACATTCTCACACACACTCTTTCTTTCCCCCCCCCCCCTTTACCTCTCTTCCTCTCTCCTTTTTATCACTTTCCTGCATGCCTAACGTGTAGACCCGGGTAATTAAGTGGTAATTATATAATTAGATGTTAATTCTGCACAGCAGTGTGCAGTTGGAGGCTGATTAATGGTATTATCAAAGTTATAATGGCATCTGCAGTCTCTCTCTCTCTCTTTCTCTCTCTCTCACACACACACACACACACACAATCATTATACTTCGTGTGCCTGCATACCTTCATACACACATGCTTTAGACCTTCATACACACATGCACACATGCTCTGACTCCACATCGCTGCTCCTCTATTGGTTGGTGTTGTCGGGGGTAGCCTGGTCATTATGGGTAATTTATCCTGCCGCTGCAGCTTGCCTGGCTGCCACCTGTCCATCCATCAGAGTGGCGATAAGAGAGGTCTACGGCCCAAGTGATGAATTTATTTTTAACCATTACGTCCTTCAGACTAGCCATCCTTATCGCCCATCACACACACACACACTTACCCTTCAGTTACAGCTTCTACCCCAGTTCACACATGCATGTGATTACTGGCATGCACACACACACAAACACACACACACACAAACACACACACACACACACACACACACACACACATGCACAAACACAGACACACACACACACACACACACACACACACACACACACACACACACACACACACATGCTTACTGCATACCCTTGGACACGCACACGTGCACGCACAGACACACACACTCTCACTCCCATTTCCAACACCTTCTCAGCCACCATTCTGTTCCCCTTTCTTACACATGGGAACACACACACACACACACACACCCACACCCACACCCAGGCGAATCCCTACTCTCACACAGTCCTGTGGAAAGAAGTGATCACAGCTCTGTTTAATGTGCGAGTGCCTAAATATAAAGGTGTGAATTAAAGCTGATATTAGCAGCCTGGTGAGAGTAAGGATGGGGGAGAGGTCAGGAGAGGAGGAAGAGAGAGAGGGAAGGATAGAGGTAGGGAGAGAGAGAGAGTGATGCAGTCAATAGAAAACAGGGGGTGGCAGGGTGGGGAGAGGGGTGATGGGGGGGCGGGGTTAGCTGAGGGAAGGTTTTGTTGGCACCAGGATGCCCAAGGCGTTAGAGTGGACAGAGGCCTGGCTGGCACAGGCTGATAATAGAGCACTTGGTGACCTCTCTCTCTCTCTGTATGTGTGTGTGTGTGTGTGTGTGTGTGTGTGTATTTGTGTGTGTGTGTGTGTGTGTGTGTGTGTGTGTGTGTGTGTGTGTGTGCTCGCATGTGTGTGTGTGTGTGTGTGTGTGTGTGTGTGTGTGTGTGTGTGTGTGTGTAATGCTGCATACTCTTGGCAGACAGCAGAGAGGAGTCGGTCCTAGGAAGCATTCCTCTGCCCAGTTACGTCATCTCCCCAGTCGACCCCGATGACCACATCAGCCGCAAGTTTGCCTTCAAGGTAAGGTCTGGCCTCTACAGGCCACCATCCTCTCTCTGCAGGTGACCAGGAACCTGCAGCTGTGAAGTTTATTTTCACTTTTTGAAGGGGAATGAAACTGCTGCTAATTAAAGCAGGCAGATTGAGAGGAAGACATTTTACATTCTTGTGCATGAATTCTTGTTTTGTTTACTCAGGGAAACAAATAGGCGGTCCCCTTTCTCTTTCCCTGGCTTGGGAACCTCAGCTGAAATGTCACATCAGCATAGCTTTAGCCCTCAAGCAACCTGCTATTATTGATCTTCGAAACCGGCTGCTACTCTTTGGCTGCAAGTCAACATTTTTCGTTCTCAAATTCGAATAGATTTTCAACATAGAGCAGAAAACAGCAAGCAAAGTCGGAGACCATTCATTATATGTCATGAACTTTTGTTTACTCTCAGCTATTTGTCATTTGAGCTGCTCCTAGGTATGTAGCCAGTCTCTTGTACCAGTGTAGAAGCCATGCCCTTTATCACAGTCACAAACTATTTATTTTATTTTGACATTAGCTTTGACATTGTCTCGCCATCGTAAAAAGCCAAACATCTATACACCAGTGGCATGTCGGTCCATGCCATCTGGTCTTTAATAAGCCTGCTTCGTGCAACACACCCATAAACCCCTGGCCTCCACTGACCACCTGTCCTCCATGGGCTCAGCGCTGCTTTTTTTAAAGAGCCACAAGATTCCCAGCCCTGCATCGTGTCTCTGCCCTCTGCTTAGGGTAGTTCTCTGTTAGGAGTGGAGGTAAGTGTTTGTTTGTTTAGTTCGTTTTGGTTTAGCTTTCTTTAACCAGCAGGTTGCTTTGGAACAGGTTTTTATTCACACGGATGGCCTGGCTCTAGGTGGTTGGTTGATCCCAGGGAGGGAAGGTGGGCATATAACTGATACAAGTTCCTGAGAGGAGGCTGGTTGTGTCCAGGTGACTAAAGTGCCCGAGGGGTCCTCTTTGTATTACTCAGCCGCTCAGCACTCCCCTCCCACGCTTCTGATCACCTCTGACAGGCCATGAAGGGCTTGTTCATGATGACCATAAACTGCAGTGGTGTTCTGCACCTCTCTGTCTCCCACCAACGGGGATGGCGCACGCCCCACCCCCCCCTACTGAGAGAAAAATCTGTGTTTTTAGCTGGGGTAAGCACTCAGTGCTGCTCAGAGTTGGCATGGCTGCCAGTGTGCTTGTCCCCCCACAGATTCTGTACCCCAGTGCTGTGTCACAGCCATGGGGTCGTCTTTGTAGTGCAAACAAGTAGAACATATTTTTTATATTTTTGATTTATTCATTTTATTATTTTAGCTTTGTAGATTTTTAAAAGCCTGTGTCAGGAATGTTTTATTGGAATCCTCCTTTCCATCACAGACAGCATTTCTGTCACAGTGCTTCATTCAGATCCCCCACTTAGTTGGTGGTTCTACTAGAGCAGGATGGGCAGACCTTTTAGCTCAAGGGCCACATTGGGTTTTGAAAATTGGCCAGGGGGAACTATTATTGCCTTCAGGATTTCCTTTTAAAAGTTTCTTATAAGGAGATATCAAATAAGGCCTGTCAACAATGACAAGTCAGCTGGAACCTGCCGCTCTCTGTCTCCCTCTCATGCGCGCTCAGACACGTTCCCAATTAAATGGAGTAGCATAACGTTCAAGTTA
>NW_027468565.1:9198190-9285690 GCF_046254945.1 Alosa pseudoharengus
TCCGGGGGAAGATAGTGTGAGTGGAGTGCTGGCTTTCACTCGCATCATGTCACCTGTTCTCTGCTATTTGAGGGTTAGCCGCTGCTAGGAGCCCATTAGACACCTGCTTGTGACGAGGGAAAGGACCGGGGCCTATTGTGCTATGAGCCAGTACACATGGTGTGATAATGCCCTCTCGTGTAATTGAGATAAGCATGCTGGAGAATAGTGGCTTTTTCAGATTGAAAGGATGCTTTTTATAGGCAGCGTCCCTTTACTTCATGCCAACAATGTTCTAGGGGAGCTTGTCATGCAGCAAATCAAGTAAATAAGTCCATTATCTAGGAGTAATTCAGCTTCTGTTATGTCACTTACTGCAGCACTAAGGTTGTCTCCTACATATCATCTCAAAGGGCCAGACTTGACCTTGACATTTTGTGACAGGAGTACACATTTGACAACAACTCCTGTGACATTTTGTGACAGAAGGGCACATTCTACAAAAAGTCACTTTGACTTTTTCAGTCCCAATACTGACACTGGGTTTGGGGTATGGGCCAATACCAAGTAGGTGTAGTAATACAACATAGAATTGAATTGAATAGCTTGGTCCTGTAGATCACCCCTGCATAGTTAAGATACCCAATGCAGGTATTTGTGTCAGTGTTGGATTGATAACATTGATGCACCCCTAATTTATAGTAGGATTCAATGTAAGGTGTGTTGACATGTCCATCTATCATATGTCACTATGTCCACTGACCATATTAATTCCGCACTCATTTATATGTGCTGGAGATGAGGGAGATGAATGTGTTTACAGAGTGGAATGTGTTTTTCTGGCTGGAAGCTTGACTGCAAGCTTCTGTTCATGTCTGTCTCAGAGTGTCAGAGAAACTTGAGAAGTCCGAGCATCTGATCGACGCGGAAGAGATGGAGCCTGAGCATAAAGCGGCCGAGCCACAGACCAATCACATCACAGTCAGACCTCTTAACCCCGGGCCCATGGAACTGGACGCTCCACCCAACGGCCCACTGAGACCAGACAAAGAGGAAGCCGCCCAGGAAATGGCCCTGGAGGCTCCCTCGGTGGAGGAGGATGCTGGGAAAGCGCCCTCCAGCGGGGCCACCGGCGAAGACGAGGCGTTCATGATGGGCTCCGATTCCCGGCCCCCGTCCCGCGCCCCGTCGCGGGGTCCGTCGCGAGGTCCCTCGTCCTGGGGTCCCCCATCCCGACCCCCCTCCACCGTGCCGAACGGCTCCCTCCCGGAGGTGAATGGCATCGGGGGAGGCGTGGGGATGGCGGTGGGGGTGGTGAGCAGGGGACCGACCCCACGTGCGGAGAGCGGCGTCCAGGCGCAGAGGCAGAGCATGCTGGAGCAGGTGGAGCACTGGGTCAAAGTTCAGAAAGACGAGCAGAGAGCGTAAGGGTTGTGCACACATACACTCACGCACACACACACACACACACACACACACACACACACACACACACTGAGCAGAACAGAAAAATCATAGATAGAGTTTCGATAGATAGAGATAGAGTTCCACCAACAATTCACAGACATACAAAAGCAAGGCACATATCTGATTCTAGACATATGTATTTAGCAACATCTCACCAGATATGATGGCTATGACACACACACACACACACACACACACACACACACACACACACACACACATAGAGACATACTTACTCTCTCTAGACACAACCACAACCACCAACGAATTTTAAAAACATATCGTAAACGTACTAATTACCAACCATTTCATTCGAAAATTCTAAAACAACAATGTTTTTTAATACTTCAAAATAACATTTGATAAATGAACCTTACATTTTCAGTAGCCATAGCCATTTACTGCCTGAAATATCCGATTTTGTGTACCACGCTCGGAGTTTAGTGTTGGGCTGGTGGGTACCTATTCCCAACCTTCTCAAGGCACATCAACGGTTAGCCCGACAATTCTCATCGCAATTCAAAATTCCACTGGAGCTCCAAGCGGATTTGTACACGCAGCCTTACAAGACTGTTTACAGCTCTTCGAGTCACGATAAAATGTCATTTTTGGTACATAGCTAATTTAGATATACTTATGGTGTGGGTGCTTGCGTTTCTTTAGGAATCCGCCGTCTTGGTTTGTATAGAAATTAATATTAAGTGACACATACACGTAAGAGGTTGGACATATGTGACGGTTGGTAATATGTGACGTTCCGACACATTGCGATAGCTCTATATTCTAATATGACTTTATAAATGTTTGGTGAAATATCTGACCCAGATCTCTTGTTCTACTCCACCTGTCAAATTCCTCTTGCAGGACTCTTACACGACGGCCAAAGTCCACCCAGCCTGTCAGCACAGTAGTTGAGGTCTACCACTCCAATCCACCCCAGTCGTACCACACAAACCCTCCCCAGCCATACCCACCCAATCAGTCTCGGTCCTACCAGACCCTGCCAAAGACCCCGCCCAGCCAGCGCCACCGGCTGCCCAGCGACTACAAGTATGCGCAGGACCGCGTCAGCCACTTCCAGTTGACGCACGGCCATCCCCCGGCGGCCGGTAAGGACGCCACCGTGTGGCAGCTCTACGAGTGGCAGCAGCGCCAGCGGTACAGACACGCCAGTCCCACCGCCCCCCTCTACAACCCCAGCCCAGACTACCCTGGCCCACGACTGGGCTACTCTGCAACCCAAAGGAAGGTGTGTTTTGTGTGTGTGCGTGTGCGTGTGTGTGTGTGTGTGTGTGTGCGTGTGTGCGCGTGTGTTTGTGTGTATGTGCACGCATGCCAGCGTGCGTGACTTTGTGTGTGTCTGTGAATGGTGTGTGTGTGTTGGTTGTAAAATGTGTGTGCATGTAATATATTTGTGTGTGTGTGAACACATGCATGTGTGTAATTGGAAATGCGGCGTCCTCCAGGACAAACCACGGTCCATTCCTGTGCCCCCAACGCTGGCTGACATCCCCCCTCCTGGGCCACCACGAACAAGACAGCCATCGCCCCGGCGACAGCACACCCCTGCCAACCGTGTCACCGTCCAGCCACTGGACCAGAGGCCGGTGGTGGAGGTGCCACCGTCTGCATCGCCACGGAGACAGCATACACACAAGGTGCCGACTCCACATCAAACACCTGCCACATGACAAACCACTAATGGAGGATGAAGCGTGACATAGGTGAATAAGGGGGATGTTATGACAGCTGTGTTTGTTTACTTGTTTCTCTTTTATGTTTGTTTGTTCCAGTCGGCGACTGTGGACAGACGCTCCATGCCTCCGTCAGGTTACATAACCCACACAGTCAGCGCGCCAAGTCTCTATGGGAAAACGGTAAGCGGCTCTGCCACCGAAAAGTGATGATAGCGTTATGACACCTCTCTCTTTCTGTCTGACTAAAGCAACGTCTGTGGAACGGAGGCCTCTCAGTGAGACGGCAATCTAATCCCCCATTCAGGCAGGAAGCAGATGTGTGGAACAGCTGTAGACTGGTGTCTCTGTCAGGAAGCAAACTTCATTCAATTCTGTTTGGTCATAAACATGTATTTAGGACCAAAATAACTTGGATGCAGGAAACATTGCCACGGTGATGGCTTTCATCTCCTGGTTAACTTGAAAATTGAGAATGATCAATGGGAATATGTACAGATGTGGTAAATCAGATTTAAACTGCCTGCTTTACACCTTTCCTGAGTTCAAACGCCATATTGTCATTCATTCCCTGATCTTTTGGTTGGCTCAGGGAAGTCATCTCCTGCCATGTTTCTGCCACTATGGATCTTGTCAGAGTCCTTGGTTTTTTTCCCTGTGCCCTTCCCATCCTAGTTCCCACATTGTTGTTGTATACCCATTTGTTTTTCCGACGTCCACACCACCAAATTCCTGCCAACCTTTAACTCTCACCTTCCCTCAAATGCAAACCTCCTCGAACACCCATATTATCATGGACCATGTCAACCCCATGTCAACACCAATATTTATGCCCTCCATGCCAGTACCCATATAAACAACCATGTTCCTCTCATCCAAGCCAATGCTCACATCATACCCACAACTCCCCAAAGCCTACATATCCCCATACCTGTTGTCCACTTTCCAACCATTCCAACTCTTCCCCCGCCCTGTGCCAAGCTTGACCCCCAGTGCGCTCGTGTCCTCCGCCAGCCAGAGGAGCTGACCCTGCTGCTCATCCAGCTGCGTCGGCACCAGGCCCTGATGTCAGGGGTCCGCAGCAACACCCATGCCCTCCTGGATCGGTGCCATCTGGGCACCCATGCCCGTGCCCCAGACCCTGCACCCCCCACACGCAGAGCGCAGGTCAGGGCCTCCAGGGACGCCCGTCTGTGCCTGTGTGTGTGTGTGTGTGTGTGCGTGTGTGTGTGTGTGTGTGTGTGTGTGTGTGTGCGTGCATGTGTGTCTGTATGTGTGTGTGTGTGTGTGTGTGTGTCTCACTGTCTACAAGTGCCATGATGCCTGTGCTGGACACACCCCTGGCTTGGTTGTCCATTCTCAGAATGATGGCTGGCTCCTGCATCCATGGGCTTCATCGTCGTCGTAGCGTGTCTTATGTCATGCTGACCTAACTGCATCATGTCATGGTCTTTCATCAACACCGTTGCTAAGCTGCCATGGTTATTGTTTGTTTGTTTGTTTTATGAGTGGATGTTAAATTCCCTGCCGTAGCATTCCGTCATGTGTGCCTGATGTACAAAGTTTACATCTAGCCACTAACTGATACGCTCTCTCTCTCTCCATCTCTCTCTCTCTCTCTCTCCCTCCCTCTCTGAGCTATGGATGTGATATCTGTTAGATAATGTGCCTGGTTCATCTTGCTCACAAGCTTTGCCGCGTTAGCTGAGCATAATACGCTTTGCACACCCAAGAGAAAACAGTAACTTGGACGGTCAAACATGGGTGCATTCAAATTGACCATACAAAAGTGCAAGTGGGAGAAAGTTATCCCTGTGAAATTACACTGACTTCAGATGAGAATTCACGAAAGGGAAATGCAATCATTAAATTGATTGTACCTTTACATAGCCTTTTTAATCACAGCTATGGAATTGATTGTACCTTTACATAGCCTTTTTAATCACAGCTATGAATAGATGACTACACACTGTACTATCATATTTGTCCTACACTCATTCTTATTTTTCCAAACATCCATGAAATCATTTGAATGCACACATGTTGTGAGTTGCATGAAATCTGATCTGCATTTACAGTATAAGAGAGGAAACATTACAGCCAGGTTTCACACTTTTCAACTCTTCTTTCTATATGATAGCCATTTAGCATTATAAATCGGGTACTCACTGTTTAAGGGCTATGATAGTTAAACCTCACAACATTCTGCATTTTCTTTTAAAGTGTAATGTGAAAACTGGAGACTACCTGAGGTTTCTCTGAAGAGCAGTGTGTTTGTGCATGTGTGTATGCTATGAAAGCTGACACGTAGTGTTGTGTCTGTTTGTCTGAAGGTGGATGACACTTATGTGCAGCTGAAGAAAGACCTGGAGTACCTGGACCTAAAGGTGGGACCCTGCGATCCCACGCATGTCTTCTGCACCTGTCCCAGTCTCTTCTCCACCTAACCTCTTCTCCTTCCTTTCCTTCCTTTCATCCCTTCTTCTTCTTTTTCTTCTTCTGCTCTTCTGTCCCAACTGTAACTCTCAGGTTTCAGGTTTTTTAACATGTGCTCTCAGCAGCTCAGTGACCTATTCACATTTCACATCCCACAATACTGTGAAGGGACAATGGGGAGTAACTGATGTTCTGTCTTAATCATGAGCTTACCTCGCAGATCACTTAATGTAAGCTGTTCAAGTAGCCCTTGGTGTAGTGCAGCAGGCACAGATGATGCAGACTGGTCATTCTGCTCTTATGTTATTATTATTATTATTATCATTATTATTATTATTATTATTATTCTTGACCATCCCCTACTCTCCCCTTCGGACCTCTCTCTGCTTGGCACAGATGAAAAGCATAGAGCCGTTGATCCTTACGGTGCACAGTCTGTTACAGAACTGCACTGCACGAGGCCTCGGCCTCCACTGGAACGTAAGCACACCTGCCGGCTAGCACCCCAGACCCCCCCACTCCCACTCCGCGCCCCTCGAACCCTCCCTCCCCCCTTCCTCCTCCCTCTCAGCATGGCTTATCACCATGCCCCTCATCGCCATGTCGGTAGCTGCGTGTTGATTGGCCGCCGGCCTGCCACCCTTCCGCCCCTGCCCCTGTGACCCCCCTGCCTTTTTTGTGCATACCATTGTGATGCCACAGTGACTGTGTGTGATTGGTCCGTGTGACTGTGCGTGATTGGTTCGCAGGCTGTGTGTGGTCGGTTGATTGGTCGGTCGGGTGGAGCCAGTGCATGTGGGACGTGTCCCCCCACGGGCCCTCTGAAGGGGTGATGAAGCACCTTGGCGACACTGGAATTGAAATGAAATCACAAACAGCAGCATGGAAATATGCTCTCTTCATATCATATTTAATTTGGCCTCTCCATTAGGACTACAAAGCACCATCTTTATGCTTATTATAATACTGAGATATTATAAGGTCTTTGCTAAAAAAATTTTTTTTCTGTTTGACATTTACGCCCCACAGGGTTTCTGTAAATTGATCACTTGTAGCTTGATGAGCAAGTAAACTGCATTGTTCACATTGTCTGTGGAATCATGCAGTCATGCAGTGCATTATCACGTATGCGTGTGGAAAGGCGCTAGCTCCTTTCTCATGATGTGATAGTTTACTATGTCCTCTGTACAGCATTGATTTCATATTGTGCTTCTTGTCGTAGCTCTTAGCTCAGCCGGCATTAGCCAAATACACTGAGATGCCGAACAAGCTCCAATCTTTACATTTGCAGTGGTAGTAGATCTTTACCTACACATTTTTGTATTTGTTGTGACATAGTTTACTATCTCCTGTAGAATAGTGACTTAATAGAAGACAGTTGAACATGTCTTGACGTCTGGCTTGGCAGCACTGATGCAGGGCTCTCTAACATGAAGTGACTGTTCCACGCAGGTGATTGGCCCTGACACGATGACGGAACGGACGGGGAAGCCAGTGAAGGTTGCTGAGAGCGACATGGATGTAAGTCACATTGGCATTCCCTTCATTATTCCAGTCAGATGCATTCAAGAATTCCTAACAGAGCTCCTACAGAGTCTATGAGCTCCACATTTCAAGTGTGCTGTTAAGAAAAATAAAACACAGGAGCATACATTTTACAACTAGTGCTGGAGATACAGTATTTTATTTCATGTACAAGTTGCATGTGTTGCGTACTGTACCAAGCTCCTCTAACATCCAATAATATCTGTGTTATGTTATAAGATGGAAAATTTGCTTTTTATCTCAAACATGAATATAATACAATTTCAAAGGTGTGTTTTCAGTGAGATTTATTATTGGCTTAATTTAATTGGTTGATTTGAGAGCAGGCGTACAACCATGAGCTGTGAACAGTCACTGTGGCTGTGTTGCTTCTCCTGCCTTTCTCACACAGCTCTTTGGCTCCCCCTGCAGGTTCAACTCAGCAGACTGTGTGAGCAAGACAAAATCCTCCAGGAACTGCAAGCCAAGATCAGTGCACTCAAAGAGGACAAGGTAAGGTAGAGGACATGGACTACTGAACTGACATACTATGTTAAAGTCACTATAGAATAAATATGGCATAATATACCAAAGTGTTCAATACACCATGTGACGTTTTCAGGATAATGATAGCATCCTCCACTTCTCACTGTAGTACGTAGTGTAATTAAAAATGTATGTTTTGAGGGTCTTCTTGAGCTTCTTTATGTGAGTGGGACTGTCATGTTTGTTTCATGTGTCAGGATAAGCTGGAGTCGGTGCTCGACGTGTCCCATCAGCAGATGGAGCTGTACCAGGACCAGCCGGCCCACGCCGAGAAGATCGCCTGCCAGCAGAAACTACTGCAGGAGGACGTGGTGCACATCCGCGCAGAGATTTCCTGGGTCTCCACGGTAAAAGACACTCAAGCACACACACACGCGTGCACACAGACACACACACACACAAGCAGACACGTTTGTAGAACATACTCACATACACATATGAAAACACCCACACATACTTTTAATGATGATACTATTTCAGTTACAGTAAATGAAGTTAAATGTCTGTAGAATAGGACATTAGTCTGCATGGAGGGTTATTGTTGCTCTGAGCATTGCATGTTGTGTGTGACTTTAAGTGTATTTAAGTGTTGTGTGTGACTTTAAGTGTTTTTAAGTGTAGTGTGCTTCTGTTTGGTGTGTAGGAGATGGAGCGCTCCTGGTTGGAGTACTGCAGGCAGGAACAGTGTGTGCTCCAGCTAAGAGAAGCACTTCAGGGCCAGATGGAGTTCTGCACCGACCCACAGGTACACAGTGTTTGAGTGTGTGTGTGTGTGTGTGTGTGTGTGTGTGTGTGTAGAGAGAAAGATAGACAGACAGACAGGCTGAGGGCTTGGTGGATGGATAAATGTGTTTGTGACACTTACTCAACAAGACTCCTTTGCCCTGTATTTTTTTATTAAAAAAAATAGAGAACCTGTGCCAATGTGTGTGTGTGTGCCCATACAACAGGAGAAATCTCAAATGAAGAGAGAGCTGTGGAGGATTGAAGATGTTATGGCAGGTTTAAGCACCAACAAAGCCAACTATAAAATCACCATCAACTCAGTGCAGAACCCAGGTAAAGAGGTTGTCACCTTGTGCTCATTAAGCACCACCTAGTGGATACCTGCCACCTGTATGCCTATTTTTATACAGCCAGCGAAAAGGCATGTAATGTGTGTGTGTGTGTGGTTATGTGTGCACGTTCAGAGCGGAAACTTGCCCCATCTGTGCCTGAGTCTACCGTGCCTTCTCGGTGTGTGACCCCTGCTCTGGGAGAGAGGTTGTCTAGGAGCAGCCCTCTAATCACAGAGAACCCCCCTATCCAGTGGCAGCCACCCCCAACACACACTTCAGTGCCAACGTGGGTAAGTAGTATACACCCACACACATACAGTACTGTATATCCGTTCCAAAAACAATGAAATCGGAGCCAATTTAAAAGTAGCTGGGGAATAAAACAATATTTCTTGTAGTTTATATTTGCATATTTTACCACTGCCATAACAACTCCATAATATCTCAAAATAGTAGTGAGATGTTTTAAAGCCAACACAATTTTATAGTCTAAAGCAGCAGTGATTAAAAAACATAGAGAAATGAAGCTTATGGTTTTAATTAAAGAAAAGGCTGTAATATAGAGGTTATATTGTGATTGTTAAATACTGAACCTTGGGGGAGTTGTCACGCTGTTTGTGCTGATGGTGTTTAGGTGGAGGACGCACCTCCTCCCCGACCCCCTCTGCCCCTCCTGTACGACGCCGAGGACATGCCACCGGCCGTTCCCCCGCTCCCCAAGGAGGCAGCTGTCATCAGGCACATGTCGGTCCGAGGCCTCAAACGCCAGTCGGACGGGAGGAGACGCGACCGAGAGGGCCACTACACCGTAGACAGCAAGGTCTGGAGCCCAGGCCTCAATGCAAACATGATCATAATGAGGAACATAATTCTCATACGGGTAGTTGGACAGATGGTCATCGTTGAGAACCTCAGATGGAATGATTACACAAAAATTGTTCAGATTTAACAGTTCAAAGGAAACATGATTGACTTGACATGAACGTACTTCTGGTGTAGAAGTATCTGGTGAAGTGCACTCATACTAGAGAAGTGTTAGAGGTGAAGCAGTTGGCTGCAACCCACCACCTTTGTTGTTCGATCTTTTAAAAGACTATCTAAATCTAAATGGTTTCAGCGATTAATTGTCTCTCTAGTTAGGATGTAAAGATTGTTAAGATATTTCCCACATTTACATGCTGATCTGCTGATATCTGTAGCCTGGTTGTTTTTCCCTTAGGCTTAGGTTGTGTGCTCCTGTTTGCAGGTGGAGTTGCGATCATACCTGAGTGAGCCTGAGTTGGCAGGAAATGGCCAGGGGCACGCTGAAGGCAGTTTCCAGACACTGCCAAACAAAGGTAGAGAAATATGCCACTTTGACCTAGCAACATCCACCATGTCGCCATGGTGAAGTGTATTCGCTAGCATGGCATCATACCTAAAACATGCCCTAACGATGCCAGCATCTTGGCCATCTGACTGTGCAGTAAAGTCTGGGACTATTTGTGAATTGATGTAAAATTGGTTAAGAGCCAATTTAAAAGTGATTGTTAGGATTGCATGTTTCCTTTCAAGGATTTCTCCATTAAGATATTTTGGTATTCTTCTTGTGACCTGTTTCCATGGAATTAGAACAGTATTCTTCTTTTTCTGCCCTTTTCTGTCTTTCCCCCCTCTTCCTCTTCCTCTTCCTCTTCCACAGGTCTATCTGGTTCGTCCTCCAGGATATACCAAACGGGCCATGTGTCCTCATTTGTCACAATGAGGAAAGGCAATGACTTCCGAGGAGGTTTACAGGTAGGTCAGCTCTCTGCAGCACTGTCCTGTCCCAAGGCAGGAGCCCACATTAATTGTAGTGCCACTAACACCACTGTTCTTACCCAGCTCTGTTCCTAAAAGTCACAGCAAAGTTGTCTTGGCTTTTTTTGTCTCGCTTATTCTCTCCCTCTCCACCTCTCCTTTTCTCTATCCCCTCTTCAGGAGAGACCGAAGAGTGCCTTGGAGAGGCTATACAGCTCCGATTCCCAGCAGGCCGAGCAGCCTCAGCCCCGCGGGCGGATGAGTGCCGAGGAGCAGCTGGAGCGGATGAAGCGCCACCAGAGGGCGCTGGTGCGGGAGCGCAAGCGCAACCTCAGCCAGGGCGAGCGCCACTCCAGCGTCTCCACATCCACCTCCCGACCCCCGACCTCTGACCCCGCATCAGTACGTTACCCTATCCCCTACCCCGGCAGGCACCGGACGCACCGTCACCAAGACACGGCCAGCTAACCTTATGCTAACATGCTAACACCAACAAACTCCCCAATGTAACCAACAGTTAGCGCAGTTAGTGAGACAAGCCAAGCTAAACTAAAGCCAAGCTATAGCAGGGAGGATTGGTGACATTGCTGCACTTTGGGAACTGGCCTTGGGGTGCTTATCTTGCTTAAGCTACTCTGCTACGGAGAGGCAACACTTACTTTCGCTCTCACACAAGACTACTGAATGTACTTCGGTGGGAAGAAGAGGGTTTCTGCGTGTCTCCTTCCTCTCGCTCAAGGACCTAATTTCCTCTCAAAGTGGAACTAATTTTTGTAAATGTACATTGCAGTGATGTTAATTATGCACATTAACTTATGGAATCATTTCAAATATTTTTTGTAGTAACATTTGTAAATCTCTATTTTTGTTAATATTTGATATGGAATGGGGAAATGTTTACCTGGCTTTATCCACCTCCAGATTAGATTGATTTGTTTCTTTTCTTTAAAAAAGAGTTTCTATGAGAAACAACCTGATCAAAACCTCTCATTACTGCATGCCCAACAAAAAATCAAGCCTGAGCAATCATTTGATACACATCCGTTTACCTTTGCAATCTTCTCGATGATCAGATCAGTTAAGTGCCTTTTCGTGTGAATCATGGATAAGATCCTTGCCTTCAGGGGCAGATTGGTGTCTACAGTCAGCTGCTATCTGGCATCTCATAGACTGGGTTTAAAAGCTGAGTGAAGATTAAGGTGTGTGTGTGTGTGTGTGTGTGTGTGTGTGTGTGTGTGTTTGCGTGACAATGAGATTATGATGTGAGCGTGAAGATATGAGATTGCTTTTCTCAAGGTGGTTAAGATACAAGCAGGGCATAGAGAATTTTAAAAAAATTAAGAAGATTAATGATATTGTTGGAGTGGAAGATTTAAGAATGTGAGATTGCGTTCCATCAGCCATCATAAACAGCATAGCACAACAGAATGATGAAAATGTTGGCTGACAGCGGCTGCTGTAAAATACTGAACATATTTGCCTATTAAAAGCTATGATCTCTGTGTGACTGCACTGAGTGGCATTAGCCAAAGAAGTATCAGGTTGAAAGGGGCTGGAGACATGAGCTCAGACATGCGAGATTGTTAGAGGTGTGGTTCCCTCTGGGAATGTGTGACTAGTTTAACAGTATGCTGTGGTTGACAATAATCCCTTATCTAACCCAACAACCCCATCACTTTTGTTATGAAGTCCAGCACAGATCCGTTTGGAATGCCACTTCACCCTTGTGACTGCCAGAGTGGAGTGTGATCTCACACATTTTTACTTGCCTGGAGAGTGTGTTTCGTATATGCATTTTTTTTCCAGCTTTCTACACATTCAATCTAGACGTTTCCATTTAACAAGCTTTTTCAATGCCTTATATTTCATGCTGAGTCTGACAGTAAGGGGCTGGGGGGAACGTTAAAAAGGGGATAGATCCACTGTATATTGAGTATCTTTACTACAGTTACTGCATAATGACATAGTGACTACTCAAGTCAATACAGTTAAACTTCAGTGTACCTGTTGATTGATGCACAGTGAAAACATAGGACTCACCTGGTGCTTGTGTAATAAATGTCATTCCTGTACCTGTGAGTGTGCACTGAGCAACTGTCTGTGTCTTATCCAAAGTGTCCTCTACGTTTACCAACCAGTACCACTTGACCTGAACTGAACAACAGCTGAACAACCCCCTCTCTTATCTCCCTCAGATGTAGATACTGTAGGTTTGCACTTTAGCGCTGAATAAACAATACCAATGAGTCCGGATGAAGAGACTTAAGTGTTATGTGTTTGTTTTGTGGTCAAGTGGAAAATTAGCATGTTGGAAATGTAGTTTGTCCCTACCATATAGATTTATTTGTATGAAATGTTTAGCAGCTATGCCTGTGCTAGCATTTTGATTAAACCACTGCATGCTGGGATGTGGAATGTACTCACTCTATCTCTCTCTCTCTGAGTCTGACACACATATCGCAGGTGTGATTCTGGGGTCCTGGGATTTCATGCATGGCTTTGTCTTTCCACGGTATATTACAAACTGGGTCAATTTATGACACACATTTTGATGTCTTATACTATCCTCAACATCTTATGTATTTGTTTTACCTCATATAAAGTCACATTATGTGCATCAGTAAACTGAACAAGCAAAGGTTCCAGAACTATACATTTTCTGCACCTCTTACTCCCCCTGTTTCATACAAGAAGGGAGCCAGAGGTCTGTCTAGGTGATAACTGCCATGTTACTCTCCATAGCAAAATAAGGAGCAGGATTTGGATTCACAGCTGCTGGAAAGAACAGTACCCAGGAAGGAGCAATGGACTGCAGGAGGGAGGGGCAGTGAAAGCCTGAATGGGCCCAGCCAATCAGATGCAGTGAGCAATGATGGGGAGTGGCTTACAGTGCTTGCTGTGCCCATGAGAGAGCAGAGAGAGCAAGACCTCGAACCTGTGGACTTTGAGTTTGATATCAGCAGAGAGGTAGGCCTATATAAAAAAAAACACCACTGCCCTCTATTTTAACATCTAAAGAATCTCTTCGCAGTCAAGAATATCGGCATTTTTTGTTTGTTTGTTTGTTTCTTTAATCAAAACTAATGAAGTTGAAAGTTTGAAGTTTTCTGATTAAAATTGAAGTCAGCGGATGAAACCTCTCTGATCTGTTGCCTGTTTCCAGTTGGCTACTCCACAGAAGGTGCTAATCCCCAAACGCTATGTGGAGCTCGAGCTGGAGGAGAGCCTGACCTCTGAGGAGATGGAGGCCCGCGACCTTAAAGCGGAGAAGATCAAGAACCTCCTCGCCAAATCAAGGCAAGCTCCTGGCCTGACCAGTACAGGGATTACATTATTTCAGTATCAGAGTAATTGTGTTGTGGGGGTTATATCAGTCCTTTTAGGCAAGTACCTCCACTCGGCGGCCTTAATGTAATGCTTTTTAGCCACTTATCGGGCATCTATTTCGGCAGAAATGCATGTGCGCAAGGCTTCATGATGCCAACCTTGCTCCAGCGGCAAGATCACAACACATGGTTGGCACGATGTATTCACAACACACTCCATGATTGGTAGCCTGGAGATTCCAGACCCTGGTAATCTAGAAATATTAAGGGGCTGGCCACGAATAATGTAATGGCCTAACTCGAGGGGCGGCACCAAGCGTGCATTTGAAAATCTCACTGCACGCAATTGGATAACACAATACGACAAATGTTTACTGACTGATTCCGGGACATCGACGCAATTGTATAACACTACGGCTGTCATCTGTTTAGCTCGCCTCTGGCCCGCCTATATCAGATACACCGATGTGATTGGCTCCCCGCGATACAAGTGGGAAAAGTAACGTGCATCATTACTCATTGCCAGAGTGTCTCGCAGAGACAATTCAAATTGTGCTCTTGCGAGAACTCTGGAGTTTCCAGGGTACATGATTGGCACTATGTATCACGTCGATTTTTTTTTGCCGTGGAAGGGGTGGGATATGTGTAGACAACTGCCATATTTGCTAACCCCATGCATTTCTATGGAGGATTTTTTGAGTGCTGTGTCTCATTAGAAAGTCTCTGGTTATATTTGTCAACAAACCTGGTTTTCAGTTCATGAAATACTGTCAGATTTACAAATGCTAGAGAAAAGAGTTATGACAACAGCCAGCTGTTGTAACTACAGTATTAGTGACCAACTAAGCACTGAATCCTCCATTTCAGTGGTCAAACAGTGGACACTACAGAGCTGGATTCCGCCTTGCAGCAGAAGGAGAGGATTGTGGGTATTCCACGTGCATTGGCATCTGAGGCATCGATCAGGATCAAGCAAGCCGCCGCAGGTGAGTGTCATTATTAACACACCTTACGTTCTCACATCACCTACGATTTCATTGGTATGTTTAGGTCTTCTGCCTTTATAAAATTATGCTTTTTTTGTAGGATTGTAAAAGAAAAACCTCTTTATCCTTTATTTATTAAGAACCCCTACATAGTTATCATTGTCAACCGTGTCTGTTTAAAAAAGCCTACATGCCCCTGCTCCATCACACTAATACATTGAAAGTAATGATGTAGGGCATCTCTTGAGAAGTAGCAAGATGACATATTCAACCCCTGAAATATGATGTCCTGTGTTTGTGCTTTCAGCCAGAGCCTACCTTGGACAATGAGCTGTGTCGTGTGCAATGGCATCCTCGTCTGGACTCAAGTCTTTCCATTTACAATCAATATAAAATATTTAACGCTTCACTGAAAAAAATGTCTCCTATTTATGGCCCACAAGTGCTTTGTGTTAGACTACAATGTTTTGTAAATTTATTTTAATCCGTGTTTAAGCCAGATACACACGCTTTGCCTTGTTTCTAATACGGCATAATACCTGGTTTGTTTTGCACTTGTAACTTGTACATGTTTGATATTTCCAACAAAATCAAACACTCCACTCAAAACATTTTAATCCAACTTTGCAAGAGAATAGCCTTCTTATTGTTGACAAATACTGGATTTTGTGTTCATAGTATCAGTATCTGTGTGGAAGCAATGGAGAAAAACTGTAATAATTACCTTTTTATACACTATGACTATGGTTGACTCTGACAAAAACATGCACTGTGTGTATTGCAGTTTGGTTAAATTGGAGTATTTTTAATTTTGCTGCTAAATGACATTTTGTTTTAAAAGTTTGAAAATGAGTCACATGAATTAAATGTTAATATTTTATGGTTTTGTTTTTGTCTGAGTGTTCCTCAAAATATAGACAATCACAGGCACACAGATATCCCCAGTATATAGCAATGAACAATGATTTTTAAAGACTATGCTGGATAAATCATTTTTAAAAATCTCTGCGCTCTGCGCTTTCAGTAATATTTTGAAGTAGTTTATGGGGAAAGACCTGTAATAAGATTATCTGAGGCACTGCTCTGAAGAGAACCTGATTAGCAGACAGCTGCTAGAATTTTATTGATAACACAGTGATGGCTTTCAACAATTACCGATTCCCCATAATGAGCTCTCACAGAGAATTGGGAACGCTTGAGAGTCTTAAGCCTGCTGTCTGCATCTGTGAGTCAAGTATTGTCTGGGGAAGGGGAAGCTAGGACACAACACTCATGAAGGAAAGAAAATAGAAGAGAACAAGATCAGACAAAAGAGCAGACAACAAATTTCCGTACCCTTCAACTTTATGAATGTCGTTTTAAAAAAGTCAAACAAAACAAAATAATTTTTACAAACAAATCATAATGGACATCTAAGGAAACATTAAACACAATTGAAAGTCAGTTATTTCACATGAAAAACTCACTCTCACTCTGCTTTAAGACGACTTGACAAATGTCATTTTAAAGCTGTTTTTCTTGTCGTCGTTTTTCTTGGTGTCTCCGTCTTCCTCAGACTCCTCCTGGCTGCTCTCCGAGGTGGGAGGGGGACTCTCATCTCTGGGCTCAGGCGGCTCCGAGGGGTCTGTGGAGGGCGTGGGGCTACTGGGCTTCTCTGTCTCAGCAGGACTCGGGTCCACTGGAGGAGGGTCAGGCTGTGGACACCAGGAGGGAAAGAGTAATGGGAACGGAAGCAGAAAAACATAAACATCTCTTCCTGCAGATGAACGTTAACTTAAAGATGAACAGAAACATGTCTTGCTGCAGATGAACATAAACATTTCTTACTGTACTGGAACTGGAACTAGAAGTTGCCACAAACACCAAGGTCATAGGTCCAAGGGAGCAAACACATTCATATGAAAGTATTGTATGTAGCTTTGGATACAAGTGCTTGCTACATATATACATTTATATCTATAAGCTTGAAGGCAGTAGCCAGAGAATTACATCACAGCATAACCCCATAGGATCTCAGACTCAAATAAAATCCATTTTTCTAATAACACTAACATGACCGTTTACACAAAGTGGAATACAAGTAGTTGACCACACACACATACACACCTCACTGAATCCTAAGCCGCAGTGCCTGCGATTACGTCCTGACAGCACCCCGTCCAGGCCCTGCTGGTACTGTTGTTCTAGCTCAGAGTTCATCTTCTGATCTTCGTTCCCTAACAGGACACAGGAAGGAGTGAAACACTATAAGGATATGTCTGCTTGAGACACTCTTTGATTAGAAGGTATTGCACATTTCCTGTAGGTTAGATTCCGGCACTGCACAAGAAGCCAATATTGAGGTGAGATGGACTACCAGGTAGGTTAACAGCATACTGAAAATGATATTACTAGTTTGTCAAAGTATTGTATGCCAAAGCACCAAAGCATCTTATAATATCACAATATATTACAAGGGTTAAAGAGTTTGTCATGGTTGAGAAATCAGAACACAATTAATATGTTAAAACATAGACTACAGCTTCATCATATCTTCACAGTATGCTCACCAGAACGGATGTGAGACGTAGACCTGTGATCTCCAATGACGAGCCGTCCAGTGTGTTCTTTCTTAAAAGGAATACAAAGGGCAAACTCATTACAAACTCTCACCAACTACAACAGAATTTGAAATAAAAGTACTGCTTGGAACAATGCCAGGGTTAACCAACATATTGTGGGGATTTATGTGTATTGTGTCATTTGTGGGAAAAGGCACACACATTACACATAGACTGACCTTCCCAGCACCCATCAGTCGCAGAAACTTCTGTTTTCTCTCATTGGTGCCTAGGTCTGCAGCTGCCCAAGTTCCCCCTGCCTGAACGGAAATAAACACATGATTAACACTACAATTGTAAACAAGCCTGAGTGGAAAAACGTGGCTTGGCTTTTCAACATTCTTGTGACCTGATGGGCAGTTTGGATTACTTGGACTAGCCTACTAGACTGTCTGTCATATGCACCATTTCACTTTTATTCATCACATTATTATTTTTCTGTGACGACACATCACAAAACTATAGATATGAGACTTGAAGATCATGAGGTTATTTGAGTGACCTTTCATATATCCACATTGAAAATAGACTAAGGATTGAGGGGAGTAGATGAACATCACCTATCCTAAACTCGAGTCCACTACACGTCATCTTCTATTTCTGAAATTACTGAAGGCATAAAAGACCAGGATCGGGACAAGGACTTAAAGAGAACGCAAATTAGATCCATAATGGAGGATGCCATAAGCATATGGGCAATTACAAGCTGCAGAATTGGCGTTTAACTAATGTCCACAATCACCTGCCTGCTATCCAGCTGCAAACATCCTTTCAGCACAACGTTATCCATCAACCCCACATACTGTACGCCCATAGAAAGCCATAAGGCTGCTAAATAAGCGGGTAAAGTAGCTGAGCACTACATAAGCTAGCTAACTAACGTAGCTAACGTTAGCAAATAACGTTAACGTTACTCGCAATGTTGCCAAATCTAGATGAGCTCACTCACATCATCATCAGAGGATGCAGGTCTCTTTGTCCCTTGTCGATCTTGTGAAGAAGTCATTTTTCCCCTGCTTGAATCCACTCTAGATTAATCTAAACATGACAATTTTCCCCGTCTAACAGAAGGCTGCTAACGTTATTTCATTGGGTCCTCTCAGATTTGTTGTGATGGGCACAGTACAATTTACAACATTCTATTATTCCGGTTCAGCAGCAAGTTGAAGAAAAGTTTGTCAAAATAAAAGTCTTGCTCTAGAGGAACCAAGCAGATTTCCAACTATGTAGAGAATATTCCATTTAATTAGGCAAACACTTATAAGTTGGCTTCCAGATGTTTATTTTTGAAGTATTAAACTGAACAGATTTTTTTAGCTAATTTCATGTAATAAATGCATGCATTTTTGTGCCCGGTTTGAGGCCCAATGATCATACATTATTTTCCACTGTTGTGTCTGCCAAATCAACAGGAATTTATTAGACCATTATTTTGACACACATAGCTAACCCGGAAGTGTAACCTGCAAAATTGCTAGTACACAAGCAGACGTTTTGGTAGTTGGTAGACGTTTGGATTTTGTATACGTTTATTTTGTTAATTGTATTTCCATACGGCAACTTAATTGCCTTCTGTCTAAAACATAATAGTTTATAATTTCAATAACAATCGCGCCTACTCATCATGAGTGTTTAGATGACAAAAACAGGCTAAGAATAGTTAGCTTCCATGTTAGCTAACGCAGTTAGCTATTGTTAGTTCATTTCAGCTTGGTAGATTAGCCTAACTGAAACGGTGATTCTGTCACTTATGAGAGGTGCGGTATCAACTATATACCAATAACAAACGACAACTGGGGCCTGTTTTATCCAGTTGATTTTGACCTTTCTTGTAGCCTTTCACTGAACTGCAAACATGACTTTGGCATCAAGTCGAGAGCAGCGAAAAACAGCGGGCAATCGCATGTCAAAGTTACTGGATGCTGAGGAAGAGGACGACTTCTACAAAACAACATATGGTGGATTTAACGACGTAAGGCATTTATTTAATCGTGGCCATTGTTTGATAATGTGCTCTTTTGATGATATCTTGACCCACTCTGGTTTTAAATGAAGGAATCGGGCGATGACGAGTACAAAGGAGATCATTCGGACACTGAAGATGAAGTGGACAGTGACTTTGATATCGATGAAGGGGATGAGCCGGACAGTGATCAAGAGGAGGACGCCCCCCGCAGAAAGAGTCGGGTTGTCACCAAAGCTTATAAGGTGAGGACAAAACAGTTGGTCAGTCACTCATATGTATCGCCGACGTGTAGCAATACACAGACACCGTGTAAACAGATGCAGCACAGCAACAACAAATTGTGTTTGTGTGGTAACAGTAGACAGTGGTTGTTCCATACTATTCGTTATCTTTTCAGGAACCAGTTAAAGTGGCCAAACCCAAGCCAAAGAAGCCATCAGTTGAACAGAAGAAAACTGAACGAGTGAAGACCCCACAGAAACGCACAGCTCAGGTCTTCCAGGACTTTGCAGAAAGTAAGTAGGTTGGTCAGGCCTGATGACCTCTATTCTGCTCTTCAGGGTGAAAAAAAGCAAAAGTGTCTGCCACAAGAGAACTACATGGTTAACATTGACCTACTTTGTCTTTTTCTGTACTGACTTTTCCAAGCTAAGATAGAGCCAAAGTAAGCCAGGAGAACTGTATTAGCTTGGCTGTTCCATTTCCAGCAGGGTCATTCCACGTCAATTCAACCAGGGCCCACGTCCCACGCACTTACAGTAGGTCTCCAAAAATTCTGGAAAATTAAATAATCTGTACCTATGTTACCCAGGAGACACACTGTAAAATTACTTTTATGTAAGATCAATACTTTCCAAGATACAACCAGTTTTACGGGGGGAGGGGGTTGTCGATTTTGTTCGGCCTCCATTTTTTGTCAAAGTTCACAAGCCCATAGTGCAATAACTAAACCATGTAGGAGGCTAAAAATGTGCATGCTGGTACATAAGTAGGAATAGTATGTAGCAAAATCGTCACGTTTGATCTGGATGATCCTGCATGGTCATATCTGTCCCTCAAAGTTGATCAAAATATTTTTTTTATTGGAGTTTTTGGCTAGGCTCTGTTTAGGCCTTCAGAAGACATATTTGTATTCAACATAGGCTCTTGATTTATTTTCCTTATTGAGATAAGTAGAAACACTCTCACAAAAAGCAATGAACAGAAAATAAATTCATTCAGGGTCTTAACAGCAGACCTCACAAGTCTGAAAAATCATTTTGGTTCTCATTTTCAGAGCACCCACCCACCAATTTTTAGAGCACACACCTTGTGGGAATATACAAAGATTTTTTTAATGTATTTTTTCTTTATTCTCGATGATCCCTTCTTTTTAAAAACACCAATTTGACCTGTCTTATGCAAATCTTTCTTTTTTTATTTTCCACCCTTAACATGGGCAAAATGCATTATTGGGGCAGCCGTGGCCTACTGGTTAGCGCTTCGGACTTGTAACCGGAAGGGTTGCCGGTCCGAACCCCGACCAGTAGGCACGGCTAAAGTGCCCTTGAGTAAGGCACCTAACCCCTCACTGCTCCCTGAGCGGCGCTGTTGTTGCAGGCAGCTCACTGTGCCGGGATTAGTGTGTGCTTCACCTCACTGTGTGTTCACTGTGTGTTGAGTGTGTTTCACTAATTCACGGTTTGGGATAAATGCAGAGACCACATTTCCCTCACGGATCAAAACTGATATCATATGATGTCCGTTCATTCTGACCCTGTGGCATCCTTGTGATCTCCCTCCACAGTCCGCAAGTCAGTACGTCAGTCGACCAGCGAGCACACCCGTAAAACCAACCTACGGCTGCAGTTACGACAAGAGGCCCCTAGGAGGCGCCGTGGGGCTCACCATGATCGACCACTCACCCAGGAAGAGCTTTTGGCAGAGGCAAAGATCACAGCAGAGGTCAATCTGAGATCGCTTGGTAAGAAGGAGAAATGGAGATATAGACTTGTTTTGTTGCACACCCTGGGCATTAACAGATACCAGGGTCAGAGAGACTGAAAAGTTACTGAAATGATAGTCACCAAAATAAGTCAACTCAGTAGGCCTATATATCTCTCTCTCCCTCTCAGCCTTCTTCAACCTGGGAGACAGAGGACTTAGACCAGGGATTCCCAAACTGTGGTACGCGTACCCCCGGTGGTACGCGAGCTGCTTTTAGGGGGCAGGGATGGATTACAGGGGCCCAAGGGGTCAGGGGGCCCTGAAGCCCAAGCCTTTGCATGGAATCATTGCCTCAATATCAACAAATCAGGATGTAGCCTATGAATCTGATTGAATTTAGTATTGGCCATCCCCAAAATGCACCAGAATACAGGAAATCACATCAAACAAATTAAAACATTTCTGGGGGCGGACCCCCAAACCCCCCCTCCCACATATACGACAATAAGTGGGGGGCCCTGAATACATCTGGGCCCAGGGGCCCGAAAGTTCATAATCCGCCCATGCTAGGGGGTACGCGAGATGAAAAGGGCTATGGCGGACAGGTGTAAAATGAAAATTTTAAATCTTTTGTAATTAATTCATGAATAAATACATAATTTCGAATCAGGTCATAATGATATGGAAACATGAGTGTTATAGAATGCGTTACGTTTTTATGTGTTTATGTGTCGGATGGTGGGGGTACGCGAGCCGAGTCGGAATGTAGGCGGTGGTACGCGGGGGGAAAAGTTTGGGAACCGCTGACTTAGGCCATAGTGCAAATTCCGATAACTGGGTGCTCAGCACTAAACTAGAGGCATATGTAGCATAGGCTTACAACTAAACAGTTACCTTATTAAGGATCATGGTTGGATATAAAATTTGAGATGTCCAAGTGAAGACTTGCACAGAAAAGGGCAAAAGGGTTGTGACGCGACTATCTCTTTAGAGTTTGCTCAGTCTGTTTTCCTGGTTTCACAGAGAACTATGAGCGTCTTGAGGCCGATAAAAAGAAGCAAGTTCACAAGAAGCGACGCTTTGATGGGCCCACCATCCGCTACCATTCAGTCCTCATGCCCCTTCTATCCGACTCACTGCTCAAGGAAGAGAATGTAGACGTAGAGGGGTATGTATGTATTTTTCTCATAAACATTTGAGTTCCTTAAAAAACAAACTTTAACCTGGTGTTAACAAGCTCAGTGATAGGTTTGCTTTGAGGTAAAGCCTTTTACTCACACACACTGCCATAAACCCCATATTACATTCTTATCCACCTGCGTGTTTAAATTGTCATGACATTTTGGCTGGTAAGCAAGTAAGCAACATTAAAGTAGTAGATAAATGTTTTCCTTAATCATTTGTATGACTTGAAAGGAGTTGAAAATTATTGCTTTGATTGTTTTGAGACATGACATGTGACATGAATTGGGGGGCTTGAACTGAACATAGTTCATCTGTGCTCCCCCCACAGGTTGGATCAGGATGCTCCTCAAGCTTCTTCCTCCTCAGCTCCTGCTTCCTCCTCCTCAGCCTCCCAGGGTCCATCGGGGGCAACAGGACTGTGCTCGCGGACCTACATCACCTTCAGCGACGATGACGCCATGACAACAGCATTTCCAGCAACAACGAGGGGCTCCGCCCCCCCGCTCCCGGTGCAGGAGGTGTGTCCAGTGACGCACAAGCCAGCGCTGTACCGTGACCCCGTTACGGACATCCCCTACGCCAACGCCCGAGCCTTCCGCATCATCAGGGAAGCCTACCGCAAGTATGTTGCTGCCCATGGCTTCCCCGCCACAGACGTGGCAGGGACGGGCGGTAGTGGCACGAGCGGTGGGGCAGGAGACGGATCTGCTACTTCGGCTGCTGCAGCATCAAAGGGCATGTGCCAGAAGACGCTTGTCAAACAAACAGTGGTCGCCATGTAACAGGGCGGAGAGATTTTGGCTTATGGTGTTTGGACTTTGATCTGTTTAGATTTCAGGTGCTCAGATGTCTTCCAAAGTATCACTGCTGCTGATACGACACATTTGTGAGCCCATAACAGAAGAACTATGAGATGATGATGGAGGGACTTAGTAATTCTGTTATTTTGACATTTGCTCTCAGTGAAATCTGTTATAGTTTGGAGTCAGAAAACAAAAATGAATCAAACAGAAAACACTGTAGCCATAATACTTTTTGTTATACAAGAAAGATTATCTGTCAAATGGGGTGTGCAGATGGTATGTGAGTGTATGAACTTGGAGTTCCCCTGGTGTTTTCATTAATCTTGCTTTTTTTATTTTGTCCTTTTAAAATTCCACTTAGTTTATAGTGAAGGATACAATTTCTCTGCAGAACTTGATAATCCTGCTAAAAGTTTGTACCTAAAGTTTTGTAACAGTATTTGGTATCGAATAAATATTTCTTGCTTTCTCATTGTGTACCGTTGCACACGTCTATAAAGGGGAATATCTGGAGTACCTTTATTGTAAGAAACTCTGTACAATTTTAACAATGTTTTGCTATAATGCCAAAACCTATATCCCACACAGAATTCAAAATATGACTCCCATCTTTTGGAAATAAGAAGAAATGGCGTTTCAGTCAACTCTCTGTTCCTGTGATAGTTTTGGGTCTTTTAAAAGGGGTCTATAGAAATATCTGTTCAGCATTAATTAATTAAGTTGTTATGAGTAATGGTTTGTATGGTATTTGTCTTTTTTTATTTATTGACATTATTTGTTATTGCTATTTTCCTTAATGTAGTCTTACCAACATTTTAAAACTGTTCAACTGTTAATTTAAACTCTTGTATTGTTTTTATTTGTATGTCGCCGGACAAAAGCGTCCTCTAAATCCTGTAATCGTATCCCATAGTCCCATAGAAAATATATCAAGATTTTGTGGCATAGCTAAAATAAAAAAAAGACGTATAATCTTCATTATTATTAGTTTGACTATAGACAGATTAAAATGTAGTTAAACTATTGAAAATTATGTTGCATATCCAGAATGCCTGTATGGCAAATTTGAAACTTGAACATTGCACAACAATGAGTTCTGCTAATGAAAAGGGGATAATGGGATTTGGCAGAGGATTTTGTCCTAAGGGACTTAAATAGCAATAATGGCAATGCAATCAATAGCCTAATTGAAATAAACAGTGAAAAAAATACAATAATATACAAACCATAACTCAAGGAATGCAATAAGTGCATGCTGAACAGATATGCCTTTTAATGCCCAGATTACCAAACATTTACAAAAAACACGATCACTAGCCTACTTTGATACTGAGATGCGCCGAGACTTCCGAAATAACTAACCTACTATTATGACGTGAGCTTGAATTGCCATGGAGATTTCTACGTATTACAATGAGGCATTCTAGAACAGTAACGAGTTCAGTAAAACTTTGATATTAGACATCGCTACTAGACTAGGCAGGATTTTGGAAAATGTGCTTATTTAAAGTCCCGAAGGCAAATCATGTTAATTTTTGGCATACAACATTTTTAGGGGTTTTGAAGGGTGCTGAATTCAAATCTTCTGTATGCCAGGCTCAAAAATGTCCCATAATGCCTCAAAATGGAGAAATCCAATATGGCCGCCGCCGCCAGGTCAAAATCGAATTAATCACTTATCTTTTAGACTGTACAAGGTAAAAACCTGAATGTAATGTGCTTTTATGGGTTTTCACATATAGGGAATTCAATGCCATGCTCAGATTTAAGATCAAGACTAGAGAAAATGCTTGAAATTAATGTACATGGTTAATATTGTTGTCTCGGATAATGAATAATTCATGAAAAAAGAGGACCATGAAACAGGTTGATGGCTTTCTGAAGAATTTACTTGAAACATGTTTAGAAGCAAGGTTGATTACCATATTTCAATTATATATTTATATTATTTATCTGTATTTATCTATTTATCTGTATTTTAACTATTTATTTAATAATGCATATTTACCTATTTATTTAGTAATTAATCCATTCTGTTCTAATCAATTCTTTAAACTTCTTGGTATGAAGAGGTAGGCTACACACTTAGGCTATCCTAATCATCCTCATCCTCTCCAGCAGTGTTCTGACAGGTGCTGCTGCATAACATGCAACTTTTCCTGCAACTGTAGCGCTGGCTTAGACATCCCTTGACGCAACCACAGGAGGTGATCTCCTTACAAGCTTTTGGAATTGGTGAGAGATAGTAGCTGTGGCACTAACTGATCATGCACATTTGGATGGCCTGATAAGTGTGTGTTGTGTTTGGGCCACCAACATGCTTTCTTGGCAAGGGACGCCCCCCAGTCGTGCATGAATTGTTTAATTATGCCTACGCACACAAGGGAAGCCCGTTGTCGTTTTTTCTCTGGTAAACGTGCGGTTTCTCCTGTTTCCAAGGGTCCGTCAAGGAAGATGGCAAGAGTAGCCAGGGCGCTTGGGGAGTCCTCAGCAGCCTTACAAGCCTCACTTTTTTCTCTTAGCACAAGGCCTGCAGTTCCCCAACCTGCTCCTTCTACCAGTCCGCATGAGCTGGAGGAGGAAGATGAGGAGGCCATTGTGGACGTTGAGACTGTTCTTGCGTCTAAGGGAGAGGAGCTACCTTGTGCACTGCCCTGTGTAGCCAGCCCCGTGGGAGGCGAGCTGGCCCGTCTGTTTGAGGAGGTCGTTGGCAGGGCATCCACGGCTCTTGATATTCCCCTACCAGAGAAGCCCCTTGCCTCTGCGTCTAGGTTCCACACAGACATGACTGAGCGCCAAGTGGCGGCGCTCATTCCCCTCCTACCAGACTTTAGCGACTTGTTCTGTCACCAGTTTTCCTCCCCAACTACTTTTCATAGGTGGTCTGGCCAGGCTAAGGTGCTTTCCAACATGCACGGTGAAGGGCTGATAGGTTGTGGGGTACCTGCCCACAAGCTGGCCGGGGGGGCCAGCGTGCTAGTGGCCGTGGCCTCTCCAGGCGCCCTTGTCGTTCCTGACAATCTCCGAGCCAGCCATCCTCACCTCTCAACTCGATGCATTAAGGCTTGGCTGGAGCAGATCCATGGGTGCTCTCCACCATGACCCACGCTCAGACCTTATGTGCAGAGCTGTCCACCCTCCTGGACAAAAGGGCGATAAGGGAAGTGAGGAGTTCAGACCCCCAAGCGGGGTTCTTCTCCCGTTATTTTCCTGTACCCAAGCACACAGAGGACCTTCGTCCTATTTTAGACCTCAGGGCTCTCAACGTACACCGGTCTCTGAGGTGCAGGTTCATCACAGTTCCGAGGGTGCGGCAGGCCATCAATGCAGGGGACTGGTTTGCTACCATCGACCTACAGGATGCTTATTTTCAGATACCCATGGCCAGGGCATTGGCAGTTCCTGAGGTTTGCGTTCGAGGGTCAGGTCTTCGAGTTCCAAGTCCCCCCATTTGGAATCTCTCTGGCCCCCCGAACCTTCACCAGGTGCATGGAGGCAGAGGGGGCTGAGGATATTAAACTATCTAGACGACTGGCTCATCTGTGCAACCTCAGAAGTGCAATGCCACCTACACGTGGCCTTGCTGTTGAAGCACATTCAGGACTTGGGCTTGCGCCCCAATCCCAAGTAAAGCAGGCTTCAGCCTTCCCAGGTCACCACCTTCCTGGGCATGGTCCTGGACTCCAGGAGGGCAACCGTCTCAATGTCTCAGTTGCTTCACGTTGCACGCCCAGGTGGAGTGGAAACTCTGCCTTCGCCTCTTGGGCCTTATGGCCCTTCACATGCGCCCAGTCCAGAGGTGCCTGTTGAGCCTTTGTCTGTGCCCCCAAGGGCCCTCCCAGGCCAAGGTGACTGTGTCCCGCAGGCTTCACAGGGCCCTATACTGGTGGAGAGATCCCGCCAACACCGAGAAGGACAGTGCCATGGAACCAGAGATTCGTGACTGGGTCATATTTACAGACGCATCCCCAGTAGGCTGGGGCGCCGTTCTCGATGGTCAGGGCATCAATGGTCTCTGGACGGACCCTTGGCTATCCCAGCACATCAATGTCCTGGAGCTGAGGGCTGCTCTCCTCGCCCTCCGACACTATCTACCGTGGCTAAGATGTGATGGTGAGGACCGACAGCACGGTGACTGCGGCCTACATCAACAGACAGGGGGGCTTGGGGTCTCCAGGTCTTTGCAGCCTGTCAACAGACCTGTGGCTCTGGGCTCATCCCCTGTTCAGCTCTCTCAGAGCAGTTCATCTGCCGGGGGCCTTGTATGCTGCGGCCAACATCTTGTCAAGAGGGGGCCCACATCCCAGAGAGTCGAGGCTCTAGTTAGCTTCTTCCTATTCACAAAGGCTAACTAGCTAACGTTTTTTTAGTTTCTTACGATATATTAATTATTCAGTTAGCCTATACATAATCCTCACATAACAATACTCACATGCTATTATAGATGTATTACATGGTCCTAAAGAAATTGTTGTGATATTATGTTATAGTTTACCTGTTACTGCTGAGCATCATGTGAGAGGAGCGACATAATTGCTAAAAAGTGCCTCCTTAGTGTATAGGTAGAGGGTGTGGCCTCATTCAGGGTTACATATGGGTATTTGTGTGTGTAGGGGTACGGGTAGGGGTGGGATGGGCAAACATGTCATCATAGCACACTGACATCAAAACAATAGGCTCAGGTACAATATTTCAATAGTAGGCAAATCTAGTAGTAATAGCTTAAGAGTTTCAAGCATTTTCTTCAAATACTAAATAAATAGTTAAAATACAGATAAATAATATAAATAGATAGTTAAAATATAAAAATATAAAAATAAAAAACATGTTTCAAGTAAATTCTTCAGAAAGCCATCAACCTGTTTCATTGTCCTTTTTTCATGAATTATTCGTTATCCAAGACAACAATTTTAACCATGTACATTCATTTCAAGCATTTTCTCTAGTCTTGATCTTAAATCTGAGCATGGCATTGAATTCCCTATATGTGAAAACCTATAAAAGCACATTACATTCAGGTTTTTACCTTGTACAGTCCTAAAGATAAGTGATTAATTAGATTTTGACCTGGCGGCGGCGGCCATATTGGATTTCTTCGTTTTGAGGCATTATGGGAAATTTTTGAGCCTGGCATACAGAAGATTTGAATTCAGCACCCTTCAAAACCCCTAAAAATGTTGTATGCCAAAAATTAACATGATTTGCCTTCAGGGTTAATTTATTTTCAAAATTGACCTAGACTATACTGCATGGTGAGTGTGTGCTAGTGCTTCTCAACAAAAATAATACATAGATTGTTCAATTCAATTTGTAGCCACATCATAATTAAGACTACGCTTTTAAAATACAGTAATTATATAGTTTTTGCTGTTATGAACTTTTATACCACATTATGTCTGTTGTGTTGACCTGCCATAAACACTATAGGTCAAATTCAAGACTCTTTTTCTCAGTGATTCCTCGTTGCTGGAATGCCTGTGCTCTCCGTTCCTGTGATAGTTTTGTGTCTTTCAAGAGTGGTCTAAAGACATCTGTTCAGCATACACTTTTTTACACGGTTCTTATGAGTTATGTTTTTTATATTATAGTATGTGTTCATTTTTATTAGGCTATTCATTGATATTGCATCATTCTGATCACGACAAATAGAAAGCAACTCCTCACAGTCAGTCCATCAAGTGACACAATAACACAAGGCAATTCGATTTTAAAGTTAAAAAACTCCTTGTGTCGGCGCTTGTGCAGTGCCATTTTGACTATGCCTGTTCAGCATGGTACAGTGGCCTGACAGTGAAAATTAAAAATAAAATGCAGGTATGCGGAACATGATCCGTTTTATATTAGGTAAACCACCTAGGTATCATGTCACTTCTAATGATTTTAAGAAAGTGGACTTTCTGCCTGTGAAACTAAGGGTTGAACAGCTAAAACTGAATCATATGTTTAAGTATTTGGGATCCCAAATTGTAATGGTGCATACTCAACATACCCATGAAACAAGAGCAAGTGTTCGCTCCTGTAAGGTACCATCTGCAAAGAGCGCGGCACGTAGCTCTTTCTTTTATACAGGGATTATGCTATGGAATAGCCTTCCATTTAATATTGAAATGGCAGAAACAAAAAGGGTTAGAGTTTTTCTGTGGAATAAAGTAGAGAATTAGGTGACTTAGGAATGTGATTTTATTTGTGTATGTGATATCTGTTGCATGTGTTTGTATGTCTTGTCCTCTTCCATCAGGGACCATGTTGGAAATAAGTGTTTTTACGCTTTTACATGTAATCCCTTGGATACCCCTTTGTCTTCCTATATCCATAAATAAACCAAACCAAACCAAACCAAACCAAATACCCAGTAGGTGGCAATCCAGGATAATAAATAGCAGTACAAGTGCAAACGTAAATGTAATGTGTGAAGGTATTGGAATGGAAATAAATGTAACCACCATCTACGTACTTTTGAAGACATTATGAAATCCAATGTGTCTTGAAATGCAATAGACAGGGGTGTCACCTAGCAGTTGAAAACATTCGGGGCTTAGCCCATATTCTTTGGTTGCTGCTCACCTTCGATAAATTAATCCACCACCTCTAGCCTCATTTGCACCACATTGATTGAATATATCTAAAAGCGCCGAATTTGGCAAAAATGTAGTTCAGGTCATACTGAAATGATTTAGCTAGGGCGCCGGAACCAGCTACCCTTGGGGCCAAGATGGCAGCCAAAATCCAATATGGCCACTGCCCGAAAAGGGTTCCGACTATAACTTTTGAACCACATAAGCTACAAATACAAACTTGATGTCTTTTTAAGCTTAATTGATCATGGGAAACACATAGGAATGTTTATATTTATGATCCAGTATATCTGGACCCCTTAATCCAATTCCATTATGGCCGCTGTACAAAAGGGAACATGTATATGGTTATGGTGGTTATGGGATTTGGCAGACACCTTTGTCCAAAGCGAATACAAATATAAAACAATATAATACTTAAATTTAACAAGGAGCAATTTCAATTGTTGGTGAGACTACATTAAGAAGAATAGCAATAACAAACAACAATGTCAATTCAATCAACAATATAATAACAATAGCATGGTAAGACTATATTAATGAGAATATCAATAACAAACAACAATGTCAATCAACAGCCTAATGAAAATAAACAATACTATAGAACCATAACGCATTAATTAACTAAGTGCATGTTGAACAGATATGCCTTTAGACCCCTCTTGAAAGACCCAAAACTATTACAGGAACAGAGAGCACTGGGCAACACATTCCACCAACATAGAACCACTGAGGAAGAGTCTTGAATCTTACCTAGCGTTTACTGTATGACTGGTCGACACAACAGACGCTCATCAGAAGAACGCAGTAGGCGATTTGGGATGTACAAATTAATCATTGAATTAAAATAAGCCAGCAGAGAGAAACTAGGAGAGGAGTTAGGCCAAATTCACACCAAAGATTCACCACGAGATGAAACCGTTGCAGAAAGAGTTCCAGCGGTGTGAATTAAACGTTGCACGTTCTTGCCAGCTGTTGCAAGCCATCACCATGTCTAGTCACAGTTACAAGGTTTTAGAATGTGACAATAAAGTTGAATCTAATCTAATCTAAAAAACTATAGACATTAAACTATATACATAGGGTGAGAGAGGAGCGCACCAAGGCTATTGTCCGTTCTCTTGAGGGTGGGGTGTGGGGGGAGAGGGGCGCACAAAGGCTAGTGTCCGTCCTCTGGAGGAAGGGGAAGGGAGAGGGGTGCACCAAGGCTAGTGTACGTCCTCTTAAGGGTGGGGTGTGGGGGGAGAGGAGCGCACCAAAAATAGTGTCCTCTGGAGGGTGGGGTGTGCATCAAAGCTAACCTAAAGTTTAGGGACTTTGTGGGCTGCCCTCATCCTCTCTGCGTGTTCACCCACTCTTCCAGTGAGCCTGGATTTTGGCCTTCCAGTTCCAGACCCTTGTGGCAGATCATCTGGAGAGGCCGAGGACATTCTGACCCTCTTCGTGTCAATATGAAGTGAAGTCCATGAAGGTCCCCTAATCTTTGAGACAAATTTTCAAGGGCATCTTCATCATTGATTAGATATATTTTGTCCATGACTTGTTTTGTCAGGCTGATGCACGTCTTCCTCAAATTTGTCTTTCTAGCACGTCTGCGTGGAGGCAAAGGTAAACTTTCCTCTGAAGGTGCATATGTCTCTGCAAAGAGAGAAAATAGCATCCATTTTTCTATGATTAGAAGTCTCACTCATTTTAGTGTTTCAGCTACTGTATACATAATTCAGGTAGTCAGTCAACTTACCATCACAAGGGACTGGCTCAGTAACTTCACTCCTCTCATCACATTCAGTTCCTGGAACCAAGTATGTTGCATCCAAGTTGTGAAGTGGAAGTTCCCTGTATGTTTTGGACAACTGTTGCCACGTCCAGCCAGGAATATATTTAAATATTGTGCAAAAATGTTTACATGGCAACTTGTGCATCTTCCAGTCCTCACACTCGCACGATGGCAGATGGTCTTCCAGCCCAAATGTTAACTGGTAGGTCTTTCCTTTTTCAGTCTCACTTCCAGCAAGCGTCGTTATGTGCCTTTCTGTGAGAGTGCACTCCATGCGGCACATGACGTGTCTCACCAGGTCTGCTGGTCTGCCCCGCAGGAAAGGAGGTACGAGGCCCTCACATTACTCTCAATGTACCTGAGAGACATTATTACATACGTATCAGACATGAAAAAAGATCATCATTTTTAAAAGGTCAAATATATATAGCATGTTACATTAATTTAACTTACTTTCTGTGGAGTTCTGGGACATACGTGTTCACCACGATATCCAACATTTCCGACAGAGTACTATCTTTGTGCACCTCCAAATACTTGTGTTTGAAAGTCTCATTTTGTCTCTCGATACCATTGTTGGTGGTCATGGCAGTCAAGAGGGTGTCATTTTTAAACACAGCAACCCATCTCTGGATAAAAAAGAATGAGGAAATAAGTAAATAAATAAATGAATATGCAAAATAGCATTTGCGGCCGGAGTGTTAAACCGTGTTCATTAACATTGGGTTTGTCAGTTGTGTGTGTGTGTGTTGATGCAAGGTGCTTTGCTTGCCTTTGCCTCTGACAGCCAGGTGTCGGTGAACCAATTTTGGAGGGCACGGTTCTCTCTCCAGTTCTGGCTCTCAGTCAGGGCCTGCACTGCCTCTTCGTATTGATCAGTGGTGCCAGCTCTGGCAATTGCCCTCATTTTGGCCAGAACATCCTCTTTCTGTACAACCTGATGGTCCTGCTTTCTCACCCACTCACCCAATGCTTTCTTCCTATGAAAATTGCACAACAGTGCCTTGATCCCTGAACATAAAGAAATAAGACAAAAGACTAGCCTGGCGGGCCATCCTATATCATTGAAATGTATAGTCTGATATCAAACCATTCACCTCGCTTAATCCAAGGGGCGGGCAGAGAATTGTCTTTCAAACTGCCTAGGCATGCAATAGGCCAGCGCTATGACCATATCCGTATCCGGTCGGCAAAACGGCAAATACATCCTTCTTCGAAAGGAATGACTTGTGTCATTGTGTGACACTCAACTTTCAAAGAAAAGCACAAGTCCAACTCCTCCAAAGTTGACGCCAACGCCTCTTCGTTCGCCATAGCCACCTTCCTTGTTGTTCACCGTCACAGGACTGTCGTTATCCTGTTAAGCCCGCCTTAAGACTCTCTAACAAAATAGAGCGCTGTGATTGGATGACGTCCACGGCGTCAGCCAATAGAAATCCCTATGGTTTGATACTAGACGTACAGGCTGAGCAAATTAATTTGCCGCCGCTAGGGTGCGTCTAGATTTCTAGGCTAACAAAAGACACCATAAAAGACTAGACAGTTTAATTTAGCCTACAGTGCATTTCATTATTGAGTCAGTCACTCAACTGATCAGGGTGTAAGAGGCACTTGTCAGTATCGCCAAATTGCCGACTGTGAATCAGTCAAGTTGTGATTTAGTCATGAATGTGTGTAGAATGTACTGCAAAGCATCAAAAACTAAGTATGGAAAAGTATGGAATTTCGAAATAGAAGAGTCTACAAGAAGTCTACACCTTCAAAAACAGACTCAACAGCCTTGATCTCTGGCAGACTGTAGTCCACCATTAATTTGGACTGGTTTCCATCCCACATTCCATCCCTTAAAAATCTTCAGTCCCTCTCTGATGGATCTGTGGTTTCTTCTTGCACAACCATAACTCCCACAACCACATAACACACATTTGTCCGTACACACAAAAAGAATAAGGGAAGGGCATAGCGGGTAGTTCAGTATGTTGTGTGTCGCTGCCATACATATTCAACAGCATTTTCTGCCAGTCTGTCTGGTGGCAGAGGAGAAAAGATGTTTCCTCTATATGTAGGCGCAAATGAAGAGTCCTCAGGTTTTTTGATACGCCATTTTTTAAACAAGGCCTGCAACAGAATCCATACGCTATTGTTATTATTACACCTCTACAATAACCAGTGTTGGGAGTAATGCGTTACAAAAGTAATGTAATTACTGTAATATATTGCTGTTTGCAGTAACGCGGTAATGTAAGGCATTACTAAAAAAAATTGGGTAATATTTTACTCGGTACAAACTTCAGTAACGCGCGTTACAAAGCATTTTAACCCGAAATTAAGTGGTGTTTTGTTTTGATACATATTCGCAAACACCACCGCGAGAACAACAGAGAAGAAAAAATCGCGCATAATAGTAGAACGTTATCTCCTGATACTAGTTGAAGATGACTGTGGCTGCAGCAGACTCGAAGTCGGATTCTATTGGCTGGATAGACATAATCCTACGCTCATTATTTTCAGCTTGTCAGAGACAAGGATATGAAGAACATAATAGTTAAGTAAGTGCACTTTGTGTGCGAAACCGAAAGATCTCCCTATGCCTCGCGAAATAGCACAAGTAATGACGTCTGTTGAAGCAAAAGTGTCGTTGAAGGCGAGTCAGATTCTCAAGCCCGGTAGCCTACGTATAACCCTTGTTCAATACAGACTACAGAGGGGAGTTTGGAGCTACATTAGCTGGTGACAGCCAACGGTCACATCCAGGGGTTTAAACATAGACTGTAAAAAATAGGGTTTAAACGAGTGAGTGTACTATTTCGCTGGTTAAAAAGCATTTAGTTGTGTATCGATATGTGTTTGTCATGTGATGTCAACTGTTGGTTGAGTGATTATCGTTTTTAATGATTTCTGAATTAAACAAATACAGGTAAAATGTTTATTGAGTCAGTGTGATATGAGTTAAATGCAGAGTAACATCTTTTTAATTACTTCATTTTCTAAATGGAACAAATACAGACAAAATGTTTAATGGGTCAGTGTGAGATGAGTTAAATGCAGAGTAACATGTTTTCCCCTTTTAATGCATTACAATGGGTTACATTGAATGTACTGTGTTGTACTACTGTTGCCTATTGTCATTAGAACATATTCGATTACTGTTTGTCAATCTGCACTGGAAGTTAGAGTTTTTTTGTGGCCCCCGGGGACGTGTGCACTGGTGTTTCGGTGTCCTGGGTATCGTTGACCAAAAATTCAGGAAGTAGATGACGAAAAAAAAACTTTGACAATCATTATATGACAGCTTCGCTAGCTTTGCTAGCGGCGGTCATAATTATTGCCGCTGTATGATATATGGAGGTAAAATAAACCTGTGAGATAATTGTACTCACAGGTACAAACTCTCCGTATGTTCGAGCGCACTGGGCACACATCTAAACCTAATCCGCCGTATTAGCAACCAGTACTAGACTTCGTTTAGGACTTAGTCAGTACAGAATGCAATAAAGATAATTTGTTAATTGATTATAACTTCATATATACAGTAGATACTCCTACAAAAATTACTCCACTGCAAGTGAAAGTTGCCAAGTCAAATTGTGACAATGTATGAATGACTCCATTACCATGTCACGTTATGGCCCTGTAGCAGCCGGGTTTTTTTTGTATAAAATAGGCTAACAATGATGTCATGATCACACAACTTTCTGTCGCGCTGGACCAGATGGACCCAAGAGAAAGTGGACAGCACCTTAAAAATGGCGCTGACTGCTGCTGCCATCAAGCAAAAGTGGCTACAGCAGCTGAAAAGCCAGGCTGAAAAATGGATGGTGATAAATGCTTTTTCTGTTTTCCTCAGGTGTCTGTTCCTCAGGTTTCAGACGGACCTGCTCAAGAGGTCAACGACACCCACATTAAGCTGAGCCTTGATGATTGCCTCCAGGTACCTTAACGAACAGTTGCCATGGAAAAACTGTAATTACAGCATGACTGATTACACACAATCTTACACACAATCTTTCTCCAATCTAGCTCATTATTTACCCAAAACTATTTCTTTTTTTTTTTAGTCTCTGAGCTTCAGCAGCCAGAAAGCTGAACAGATCATTGTTCAGAACCAGATGCTCCAGGCGAAGATTGATGCCAAATTGGAGAAAAAGATGGCGCATCCCGTGAGGCCATTAAAAAGGAGACGTAGATCAGGGCTGCAGAGCTGAAAAAGAGGAGGCAGATGGGGGAAAAGACCAGGAAAAAACTGGAGAAAATACACAAGGCCGAGCAGTCGAGCACCAGAGGATAGTCTCTCCAGGAGGAGTTTGACTATAACTATGATAACATTATGCTGAATGATGTAGAGTTTGTTAAGAGAGAGTCTGAGAGAGGATGAGAAGCCTGGGAGAGAGAATACGTGGACAAGAGATTGGAACCCCCCCCGCCGAGGACGAGCTGGAGGAGCAGGAGGAGCGAGAATGCTGTATGCAATGGAGATGTTGCCAGTGAACCCCCCGCCCCCCCAGCGCACCCCCCCTGGTTGACCCCCCTCCACCGGAGACAGAACAGAATTGTTCCAGATGCAAATGCTCACCCATCACGGTCGTTGTCTATTTCATTTTACTTGTGATTATTCTTTTCTTGCTTTTTGTTTTTATTGTTTTGACCATTAAAGAAAAAAAAGAGAGAGTCTGAGAACTGGACCAGATGGACCCAAGAGAGAGTGGACAGCACCTTATCGATGGCCCTGACTGCTGCTGCCTAAGAAATACAATAGTTCTTAAGAAAATATTGGTGAAGAGCATTTAAGACGATTCTTAAAGACTTCAATTTTTCTTAGAAATCTACTTAGGATTTATTTTAAGATTTTTTTTCTGTGCATCCGGCCCCAGGGGTTTGCTAGTCAGGCTGACTTTGATCGTCTGTAGTGCTCTATCGTGCTCAGGGCTCCAGTGGCACGGTGTGTCTGTAGTTCGGCACGGTGTGTCTTTAGTACAGCAGTTCGCTATGCCAAGCAATTTTCCTGACTTCAGTCGAGGCTTGTAGATCACTGGCCTGCTGAATGGTGGCAACTTTTTTGGGGTCAGCTGAGATTCCACCAGCTGAGAAAATGAAACCAAAGAATTTGAGTTTAGCTTTGTTGAACTCACATTCTATTGAGTGTGAGCCCTCTGTCTTTCATTCTCTGGAACCCGGCTCTGAGGCTGGAAGGATAGATCTCTATGTGCTGCTGCTGGCTGTTGGTAGGCAATCGGGCTTCCGGCTTGCACCATCCCAAGGGCAGAGTTGACCAATGGAACCTCACAGCTGATGTTCATGCTACACACCATTGGCGACTCCGCTCTGGAGAAGTCGGCATATGTCTCAGTCACCTTGGGATGGAGTAGTGTATAGTTTAGCAATACAACTCAACATCAACTATGCACAATTTTAGTTCTATGCACACAGTATCTGGCACATTTTGTACAGCTCCACACAACATTACAAATGGTACGACGGGTTAAATCAGAGGGTAAACTCACCCGAAGGACAGAAAGATCAGGTAGATCCCCACTGAGGCCTTTGTAGAGCGTGCTCCTGCGAAGTGAAGTGTAAAACATGTATAAGTGGAAATGCTCAATGGCTTATAGACCTAAAATCAAAATACCCATATATTGTTACAATATTGCTTTTACCTTATACCCTCTGTTGTTGCTTTAGGACGGCTCTTCGGTTTAGCAGACAGCACAGCCATTTTGTCCACTGGGCCTGTTTTTATACCCTGTAGTGTTTGCAGGACATACTTTAAGCACATCTCCTGTAAAACAACATAACAACTACAAAACAGTAATTAGTTGTTTTTGGTTGACTTACCAGAGTCCTGGGTTTGTGCCACTGCTGTTCTCCCTCAGTACAGCTTAGCACAGGGGGGACTACATGCACCTTCAGCTGCGAGTAGTGGGCTGACTGGTACAAAAGAGCATCACCGTGGTTGCACAGCGCAGCTCCAGCAATGCAAGAACATTTATGGTGAATCAGCTGCACAGGCTTGCTGTCTTTAAGAACCACCTGCAATGTCAGAATGTCATAGTAAGTCACAATTTATCATAGCCTGGTCAGTCATTCTTTTAGGATACTCATTGCTTACAGATTCTTTTAAGATACAGTCTTGCATTGTGACTCATTTATTTAGACCAGCAGACCACTCCTATTTTCGCCCGGCCGGCTGTTGCACTGCCTTTCGGAACATAAGATAATGGACATTATTTTTAGGCGCGAAGTATGTGCCTTTAGCTTCTGCTAAGGTTTGCTAACTTATCTTGCTCTGCTGCTAACGTGTCATTGAGATCATGCACACGCTCTCCTGCCAAATGTACTGTAGTAGCAATGCTTTCTGCCCATCATCTCCGGTAATATTCACTGCTGTAATGTAGTTCTCAAACCTTTGTATCCATTTTGTCCAGCGTGGTCCTACTGAGCTCGGATCCGTTTCAGTATCAAAAGCTGGCAGAACACGGTATTTCAAAGTGACATTTTTCTTTCTTTCTCAGTCTGTGTTAACAACTCCTCCTCAGGTTAGCACTCGAACCACTTGGCCCTCCTGCACCATTGAGTGAAGTCCCTTTCTTTTTTCTTCTTTTTTTTTGCGCTTGTCCAGTGCAACAGAGGTCGGTTTTATCATTGTCGCCAATGGGATGTTCTCCTAGATGTTACTCTTGCTGCCAAGGTACCCCTTATTATGGTTGTTTACCTTCGTCTCAGCCCTGATGCACTTTGATTGAATCCTTAACCTCAGCCTGATATATGTCGACAGGATGGTTTTTTTTTTCAGCTCATGGCATGAGGGAAGGTTGCTGTCCAGACTCATGGCCTCTCTTTCCAGGTGTGCCACTAGCCTACATTGGAAGATTCCATGAGGGAATCACTCATCTGCGAATGGAACAAGATGAGGAACAGATGAGGAACGTCAGGCATGAAATGGAGGCACTCCAACAGGATGCTGGATCCATGGCTTGTCATAGGTCACCCTAAAGGACATTCACATTGCTCTATTGGGGCTACCCGAGTTGCCAATTATTAGGTCCTCCATGGTCGCCCTATCAGTCCCTGGCAGTCTGGTCCCTGGAGCACCTGGTCCTGGCGAAGTTGTCTCTTCATTGCTGGCCCCTGACTGACTGGCCCTCGGCACACACATTCCTGGATCACCTGCCTTTGGCAAAGTGGCCTCTTGATCGCTTTCTCTGTCCTGTCCTCTGTCCTGTCCCTTTTTTTTGCCCTCGAAATACACCTCAATTTCTCCTCTGTAACAATAACAACAAGTAATATGTATTTTACCTTTGCATTTATTTTGCACTTATTGTCATCTCCAATGTAAGGGTACACTATAATCCTATATGTAGCAGGATAGGTCTCTGCCTCTTTTTCGTCTTAATTGCTGACTTAGCTAAAGACCATCTTGCTAATTACCAGGTGGCACCTGCCACCTTATATCTAGGCAGCTGACTGCATGTCTCCCAATTCTCCACCTGTTGCGGAGAACCTACTTTGTGGTAGTGGCGTGGGAGCAGCAGGCTGTTTGGGCTGGTGCTGTCCTGTTGGGTGTTTAAGGAACAATCCTGAGGTAAGAGATTATTGAAATCTGCATGATGTGACTTCAGCACATTATTTGCGCTACATCTACTCTCCCTCTTTTGCGTTGTAGTACGTTTGTCTTGTGTTTCAGCGGTGAGTCGTTTGCTCTGATTCGAGCTTCTGCTTAAGGCAGCCTCGTATCCAATTCAGGTAGGCAACCTCACCCCGAGTGTTTGTTAATGTTTTGTTTGTGCCCCATTGTCTGCTAGCGTCCCTAATTCCCTGCTTGTTTGTCAGTGTAGAACTGTGGCCGTGCCCCTCCTCCACATGCAGGGGACAACGGTACTTCAGCGAACCCGGAACTGGTGGTTGACCATCTTCAAGCTTACTGCTCCCACGCCACCTGATGCTGTCGCCCTGTCTTCTACTGCTGCTTATGTTTTAAGTTTGTACCGTGTTTGTCCTCGTCTTGAATGTTTATGAGTGAATGCAACCCCCTCTCTGTGCATACGTGCAGGTTGTGACCTTAAAGCTGACCAGGTGTTTGCGCTCATGCAGCCTGACCTCCAGGAGCTGTTGGGCCAAAGTGGGTGGCAAGCTGATTCCCAGGTGGTGGTTTCCCTTCACTGTCCTTTGTAATTGCTGTGCATCAAGTGTGTGCCGTGTTCACCTGTGTTGTGCTGTGCCTGGATCCTACCCCTTGTTAGCCTCTTGCTAGCCCTGGTGAGCCCACTGCCCTGTTCCCGGCCTATTGGACCTTGTGCAACCTGCTTGTATGTGGGTGTATCTTGTATATGATTAGTCTCTTGTGGTTGTATTCCTGTTTGTGTTGTCTCTGTGCAATCCATAATGGACCTGTTATTGTTATGTGTCAATAAATTGTCATTTTATTTTTATAGAACCATGTCTCTAGTCTCAGTGTTGTGAACCTGTGTGCCCAAAGGGGTCTAAACTGACCAACAAGGTTTCTAAATTAGTTCCTGGGAGGGCCTAACCCTCGCAGGTGGCGTAGTCGACTAGCTCCATCCGAACATCTACCTCCGCCCTGCTACATATAGAAAAGAAATTAAAGCAAAACATTACTGTGACATGAATCAAATCATCCACCACAATCAGAAACCAATAAAATGTATAAGTTCATCTACTAGCAATGGTTAATTAGGTATAAATTTGAAGATTATCTACATTTTGTAAGCAAACCCTCAGAGAATCCTTGACCTCTGGTTGTTTTGAAGCTGGATGTACTAATATGAATAATGTAATAATCTCATTAGGAGTGTAGTCTATCCTGGAATTACATGATATGGGGAATATCGTTAGCATGTATCATACCGAAGTTTAATTTGGCGTAATATGTGTGTTCCGTTGTACTTTGGATTGGTGGAGGCACCCTCCCAGAAGAAGGTTTCCTCTTCTTCGCCTTAGACCGATGAATAAATATCGCTGACACAGCATCTGGCCTCAACTTCAACTTGCCTCCTGTTTTTGTAGCAGTGAATTGGTCATCTTTAAAGTGTACCTGCAGATAGGCTTTTAAGATCAGTTTCCATTGCACTTCAAATATCATTGAAAAGTCATAATTCTCTAGAAATATGTCCTTTGAAATACTAGCAAGTGATGTCACCTCTGTGAACATTACTTACATGTCCATATTTTTCGACTGTTGCTGGCCCCTTTCATTTGCAGGTTTTGACGGCTGACCATTGCCATCCATCTCTTCATGCGCTCTTGGTCCTTGGGGAAGCCATACATTCGGTAACCCTTCTCGGACCGATTGGAGCATCCAAACGCTGCAGCGCCAACCATGGTATGACCACTGATCTATAAAATGTTAGTTGTAATCAATGAACCATGACACCATTAAACATCACAGAGAGTGGGTGACAACTTTTCCTCAACCACTTATGCCCTCTGACTTTTGAGAATAGGTAAGAGGTCAGAGTTCATGACTGAACAAGGATCCTCCCTCCCTCTCTCTCCTGAACACTTTTGAATTTGCTCAAGGCTTATAAGTATAGTATGTTTGCGACGTTATAATATGTTGTGAATGGTTTGCCCTAAGTAGGAGTGCTACCTGCTGTGTCCATTGTTGAATCTGTTCTTGCCCTATTTTGCTTCATCTGCTTTTTAGTGTCCAGGACACAGATGAAGAGGATTCCTCTGACGTATGCAAGAGAAAATATTTTTTAGGCAGTTGTGCCCCCCCCCCCCCAAAAAAAAAAAATGGTTAGGATGCCTGTTCTTAATACTTGTTTACATATTTGTTGTTCTTCTTGTTCACACTTACTGTATGTTTGCTTTGTTGTTTTTATTCATGCTTGTTCCCACTTGTTTTTGTTCCACACTCTGTTCCACACTCACTCATATTTCTACCCTTTATTACTACCCTTCCTTTCAGCCCTGATGCACTTTGCAATCCTTAACTTTAGCCTGATATGTGGAGGATTTGTTTTGTTTATTAATCACTTATAATATTCCTCTCTGTTCCTTCACTTTGTTCTTGTTTTTCAAGTTAGATACACAGCACACCTGTTCACACATTTGTTCTTTTTCCAAACTCTTTTTTATTTACCCCCTGGCTCTACTTTGTTGTTCTTGTTCACACTTACTGTATGTTTGCTTTGTTGTTCTTATTCATACTTGTTCCCACTTGTTTTTTGTTCCACAAACCTCAGTCTGATATATGTTGAGAGTATTTTTTTCTAAACACTTCATCTCAAACATCTAAGCATCTCAAACACTTGCCCCAAAACTCCTGGCTTCAGCTTTCCATGCTGCATCCTCCTTTGCAGTGTGCGGATGCAGTAGAGCTTAGATCGGGCCCAAAAAATCAAGCCCGACCCTACCCGAGCCCGTGCACATTGTGCCCGAGCCCGACCCGGCCCGATTTAAACCCGACATTTTTTAAATACGTGGGCCATTATAACTGACGTTCTCAACTACAATTCCGAGCTGTTTGAGCTACAGAAATCCGTTTAGAGGACATTGAGAGGACAAAAGAGGACATTGAAGGCTGGCTATCATTATTTCTGCCATGGCAAGCCTGCTTCATGTTAATCTTAAAGTATTTTTGCTGTCATAGGAACATCGTGCGCACTTAATGCACGCAACAAAGCATACCTGACAAATGCATACCTCCGACTTTTCTCCAAACTTCCTCGAAGTTATTTCTCCTGTTTTCATTTTTTTCTTTACATCTTTAAGCTTCACGTTGCACTTAAGCTACACAATAAAGCACAGCAGGCCCGGTGTGATGCGAGTGGAGAAGCTGCGCATGACACGTGTTGCGCAGATTACATTACAATAGACATTTACTCTGAGCCTAACTTGTATAACTTTGTATACTTGTTACTTAGGCCAACTTTGATAAATATAAAATATTTCTGAGTCTGACTATGGCATAGCTTTAGCTCCCCACCCAAGTAGGCTAATGATTAGAAAAAAAGAAAAAAAGCAAGCTTGATCAAGGACCCGGCCCGAGGATAGTGGCTGGAAATATCGGCCCGACCGGGTCAAGTTCGGGCTCGGGCAGAGAATCTAAACTCTAATGCAGTGGAATCTGCATTCGCTGGAGGGTTTTACAACCAGTGCCAGCGGTAAATTGTATTTGTATATTTTAATTGTCTCCTTTCCCCACCGTATCCCTCTCTTCTTTTCCTGTCCGAGGGCTCTAATTTGATCTTTCTGAAACATTTGTGTGAACTTCTGGTTAACCAAATTGTTCCTCAATCCAGTAAGGCAGAGGTCGAGGAGTGGCAAAGAGAGAAAGCGAGGATTGAGGCAGCTATACAGGCCGACCTCAGCAATATGGAGGAGAATATTCGCTTGGACCAAATATTACTCGCACGTTTAGCGACAACGCTGGCTGAGAAGGCAGAGATGAAGAGACCGAAACTCTACCTCTGGCGAAAGAACACCAGAAAATCTCTCTCTTGGAGAAGGAGTTTGTGTAGGCCTGTGCCAAATTAATTATATTTTGTCTCCTTTCCCCACCGTATACACACACACACGTTCTTGTTCTCATTCATTGTTTAATTAATAAAAAATAAAAATAAAAAATCCAAGCGTAATGAGTTGTTATTCTTCAATATATTTGATACTTTGTGTATGGCTGTCTTAAAAGTATCATGGTAGTGTGGTCAACTCCTGCCTCATCACAAGTGGGCTGGACACTGCTGTTGCTACTCTGCTTTCTCAATTGTTCTCTGTTCTCGAAATTACAAGCAAAATCAAGGAAATCCGATAGTCCAGTTGCGCAAAAAAAGAACATCTTGAATCGTCTTTGATTTCAAAACAGAAATGTAGTAAGGTCAAAGATAAGGTTAACCCACTAAAGCCAGGAGCCTAGAGCTACCTATGCTAACACGAACTTGAAGCTTCCCTCCAAAACTTGAACATATCTAAGTAATACTTATTAAAAGCTTTCAGTTGTCACCCTATTACTCCAAATGTAAAACTGTCATTTACAAATATGCAATAGCCTAACAGTCAAAGAAGCGCTTCACTTGGGTATGCGTTTTCATTTATTTACCATTTACCAATATCGCAATCGCTGCTGTCAGTCTTATATGTTCTATAGAAGAACATGACATGAATCATGTTTTGTTCCCACCAGTGCATGAGGTATTAAGCACGCACAAAGTAATTAGGCTACATTGAACTGCCATATTTTGACAGAGCAATGAATATATCGTGCTGTAGCTAGCCCTGTCAGTGTGCTAATAGCCTACGTCAACGAACTTAAGTCATTTTGGCAAAGATCCTTCATTACTAACAAGAGTAATCAAAGATCTTTGCATAGGATCTTTGCCAAAATGACTTCCGAAATAAATAACCTTGGCTACTATGACGTAGGGCTTGAATTGCCATGGAGACTTCTACGTAACAAAGAGGCATTCTAGAACAGGTCTAGAATGTTCAGTAAGTTAACACTTATATTCACTTTTGATTTCAGACTGCGATCGTTACTGCATGGTGAGTGTGTGCTAGTGATACTAGTGGTCTTAAGGGACTAAAGACATCTGTTCAGCATACACTTTCTTACACGGTTCTTATGAGTTATGGTTTTTATATTATAGTATGTGTTTATTTTGTATTAGGCTATTCATTGATATTGCATCATTTTGATCACGACAAAAAGAGAGCAACTCCTCACAGTCAGTCCATCAAGTGATTTTGGAAAGTCATTTGTAAGGTAAAGACCTAATAAATAGAGCCTGATAAATGAACACCAATAAACAGCCTAGGCCTAATCATGAAGATGTATGCAAATTACAGGCAGTAATGAATAGGCTTATTCTGGACATTTAAAGGTAGGCTAGTCTGCACTGACTGCAAACTAAACATATTGTATAGTTTTCCAGGATTTCCATAATGGATGAATTTAGTGAGGGTCTGAAAGCAGAACTGAGCACCACCACAGCGGATGAGCTGAGACAATTTCTTGCCGATAAGACCAAAGAGGCACAGGACAAGGAGCTCGCCATGAGGGCTACTCTGGAGAACCTTGTACGGTTCCTTACCGAGTTGGAGCAATCCAGTAAGGCAGAGGTTGAGGAGTGGCAAAAAGAGAAAGTGAGGATTGAGGCAGCTATACAGGCCGACCTCCGCAATAAGGAGGAGAACATTCACCTGGACCACATAATACTCACACGTTTAGCGACAACGCTGGCTGAGAAGGCAGATATGGAGAGACAGAAACTCTCAAGCCTACCTCTGGCAAAAGAACACCAGAGGATAGTCTCTCTCCTGGAGAAGGAGTTTGACTATAACTATGATAACATTATGTTAAACGATCCAGAGCGTGCTAAAAGAGAGTCAGAGAACTGGACCAGATGGACCCAAGAGAGAGTGGACAGCACCTTCAAAATGGCGCTGGCTGCTGCTGCCATCAAACAACAGTGGCTACAGCAGCTGAAAAGCCAGGCTGAAAAACGGATGGTGATAAATATCACTTTAACCTACACATCCCACCTAAATTTTATACCCAACATGGTGGCAAACTGAGAAAATGCTTTGTCTGTTTTCCTCAGGTGTCTGTTCCTCAGGTGTCAGACGGACCCGCTCAAGAGGTCAACGACATCCAAATTAAGCTGAGCCTTGATGATGGCCTCCAGGTACCTTAACGCATAGTTGCCATGAAACACTGTAATTACACCATGACTGATTGCACAATCTTACACACAATCTTTTTCCAATCTAGCTCATAATTAACCCAAAAAATTTTTTTAGTCTCTTAGCTTCAGCAGCCAGAAAGCTGAACAGGTCATTGTTCAAAACCAGATGCTCCAGGCGAAGATTGATGCAAAGTTGGACAAAAAGATGGCACGTCTTGTGGCTGAGGCCATTAAAAAGGAGGAGAAGATCAGGGCTGCAGAGCTGAAGAAGAGGAGGCAGATGGAGGAAAAGACCAGGAAAAAGCTGGAGAAAATACAGAAGGCCGAGCTGAAGGAAAAGAAAAGGAGGGAGGCTAAGGAGAAAAAAGAGGCCGAAAAACTGGAGAGGAGGCGAGCAAAAGAGGAGAGGGGCGAGACCACACAGCCCAGATTTTGTTTCTGCTTCAGGAAATCTTCCCGATCAAAAGACAATGACCAAGAAGTCCGTAGCACTGATGATGAATAAATAATCAAATAATACTTTTTCAGTCCATCTGTTTTTTCTGCTTGTTCCATCCAGACTAGGGACCTGTTTCCGAAGCGATAGCCACACCAGCCGGGCCAAGGGTGAATTGGCCTAATTTATAACCTCATTGCTTTATTTATTGTTCACATCTCAATGTGTATATAGCTAGGGCCTACTTTATCAGTTTCATTTTTCGGTTCAGACATATAGGGTTCCATCGGGTTCAGCTCATTTCAAAGAAAGGTTTTTTTTTTTATTATTATTATTTTATTTTATTATGAATAAGCATTGGTAGGCTACATCAACAAACATAGTACAAGTTAAAAATCACGATGGTACCATGAAAAATTCAACATTACATAGATAAAGACAAAAAACCATGTATGCAATTCAGACGCTAGGGAAGATAATAAGAGATCACAAAGCTTAACCAAAACAAAATGTACTGTGGGGTATTCCAGAAAGCAGGTTTACTGGCTTAACTGGGTATGTTAACCCAGAGTAAACGGTAAACCTGGGATTTCAGTTCCAGAACGCTCAAATATGTTCAGGCCAGAGCCATATAGATATCTATCTATTAGTCAGGGGGCCAAAACTAATATTAAAACTCTGTCGGACACTTTTTGGTACAAGCATACAACCTATCCAGTATTAATATTTAACCCCTCAACATGTGTTCTAGCCAGGTTGTCAGCTTAGAAAATGTTTTTTTGTCCATTTTAACACTATATTCTTATAAGTGGTAAAAGCGGATTTTTTCCCCCAAAGTGCTTTCATTTTTTTCCATGTTACCTACTGTAATTTTGGGCAAATGTGCAATATAATCCAATTTATGTGCAAGCATGATCATTAGGGTGGTTGTCAAGCTGATTTTTTTTTGTGTGTGTATGACTTTAAGCAATTTCAGGCCGATTTGTTGGTTTCCTGCTCAACATGACATACCAACACAAATGTTGAATATCTCAACAACCACAAGGACCATATACATAGAAATGGTATCAAATGAAAGCCAACAATCATGGGCTGTCTTTAGAAGTGTCAGAATGAACATGTATTCTACAGTGTAAGAGAACAGAACTAGAACATGAAAAAAACAATCTTCACCTAAAGAGAACCAGTTTTCAAAGTGAATATCAGCTTGGAAACGTAAAATAGCATCCCAAATCCTCTATCAATCAGTACCCCTATCTATGGGAATGAGTCAAGCCAAGTTTAAAGCTTGTAGGGAGAGACAGTGCAATGCTGCACAAGTTGTAATTCTTTAATGTCAAGGCAGCAATGTAGAACTGTAGATGGTGGTCTATGGTGCTATTTGACTTCATTAATGTACCAGGTTGTAACACAAATTATATTTAATTTACATATCACTATAGTTATTAATTCTATCCTAACATAACTGCTCTCTCACTTCTTTAGGGTAAGGGGTTAGTAACAAGTTAGTAGTAATAACTAGTCTTTAGTTATTAGTTACTAGCACTTACCACCTGACTAGAACTGACTCTCGGTTGTTTAAAAAACAGCACTCACTGATGCACTTATTCTTATTGTACTAGAGCTTTTTAAAATGGTCCTATAAGTGTTGTTGAGAGAATTGCTTTATAAAGCTTAAACTGTTAACCATGTTGTTAGTTGCTTTGGTTAAAAATGCGTCAGCCAAATGTAATGTAATTTAATAACTAATAGTTGTATGGCAAAGGTATGTTTTTCCCCATCCAAGCAGTGACACTCAGGAAGGCAGCCAACAGAAGGCACCCAGGGACCATGTCTATGTGCTCAATCTGAGTCCTGGTCAGGGACACAAAAGAAGAGTTTACAGTTTTGAAAATGAATACCTTCCCAATACAAAACATGCATGCATGCATCCAAGGGCATAATATAAATCTAATCTACAAAACAGGAAAAACAATATCATGCCAAATAATCTGAAACAATGTAGTTGCATATAATGTGGCAAAACTCAATAATAATGATGCGAGTACCTGAGTATTCTTGCACTGAGCTGCACAGGCACATCCACATGCCCCACTACAAAATATTCCACTTTTTTGACATTGCCTGGTACTGCACTGACTTCCACTTTCCTTGCATCCACATATCGTCAGCTCCAAGCACCTGGCTTGTACAGGTTCTTTGGTTAAAAGCTGGGGGACAAGCATTCCATCCTTCATGTGCCAACCACAACTGGTTGGTAAGGGATGGGTCACTGGTGACTGTTTCCACTGAGTTGGTGGTAAAGTATCCACATTGGCTTTCACTTTCAAAAACAGGGCACAGCGAAAATCATGGATTGAAGTACTGTTTGCTTTTGGATCATACAGTTTTCAGACAAACTGTTCAGCTGAGGATATAATAGCTGGACTTGGTACTTCATCCTCACCAAAGCTGTGGAGAAGATGAGGGCACTGCTGTAACACTTTCCACGCCATCCTTTTTCCTATTCCAGTGAACTGACTAGTGTCACGTCCAGTGATGGCATGAAATGCCAACAGACCATCCAGAATCTCATTTGACATTTTAATATCATGCACTTTAATGTAGCGTGGTTTCTTGGCAGTTCCTGCTTTCATCCAAATTTCTGGGCTCAGCAGGTTGCAAACACAACATGCAACAACAGTACATCTGTGTCACTGCACTGAATGATGAGCCTCTCATAACCTTTGGTTGTGGCATCATGAGGTTGTGCCTTCATCTTCTCCACAACTTTGGTGAGGATGAAGTACCAAGTCCAGCTATTCTATAAGTATAAGTATATATACTCTTTTGATCCCGTGAGGGAAATTTGGTCTCTGCATTTATCCTAATCCGTTAATTAGTGAAACACACTCAGCACACAGTGTACACAAAGTGAACCACACACTAATCCCGGCGCAGTGAGCTGCCTGCAACAACAGCGGCGCTCAGGGAGCAGTGAGGGGTTAGGTGCCTTGCTCAAGGGCACTTCAGGCGTGCCTACTGGTCGGGGTTCGAACTGGCAACCCTCCGGTCACAAGTCCGAAGTGCTAACCAGTAAACTGTATGATCCAAAAACGACCAGCACTTCAATCCATGATGTTTGCTGTGCCCTGTTTTTGAAAGTGAAAGCCAATTTGGATACTTTTACCACCAACTCAGGATGCCTTGTCTCTGCACCTAATGAGGGCCCACTATCAAACAAAGGTTTGGAAACAGTCACAAGTGACCCATCCACAGTTGCCCTTACCAACCAGTTGTGGTTTAACCTGACTCCGCCAGATGGATTTGCTCCGCATATCCATCTGGGAACTTTTCATTGAAGAACTTTTGGGAAGGGGCGGACATACTGGTTAGCTGATTGGATAAACCATCTGTCTATCACTAACTTTGTTGGTTATCGACGGGCCAAATCAACCAATTAGATGAACAAAGTATTCTTCTAATGCCGTTTAACATACAATTAAGTTAGGTAACGTGACAAACGTTAAGATGTTTTAACTTACCATTTATGAACCTAATCAACGACAATTCCCATCAAGTTTTCACGGTAGGCCCTACACTTCTGAAGATAGTATATTCCTCCATTATGAACTGGAATCAGCCGTGGAGGATGTCTGTGTCGTTCATTCCTCCCAGCTGCATGGGTGAGACTCATAGCTTCACAGTTTACCCAGGAATACTTTCTAATTTGAATAAAACTTGCGCTATAGCTATGCTCATCTCTGTGGATGCCGTCATGTTGTTCGTTGCGTCACACCTCAACCCGCCTCAAAGCCAACGCTGATTGGACGTTCGTTTGGTGAACTGCTCCAAATTTTCTTTAACGGAAAGTATCCAGACTGATCTGCGAGTGAAACCCTGAAGCTCGCGAGATCAGGATGGTCTTACGAGGCTAGTTGTGGTTGGCACATGAAGGATGGAATGCTTGTCTCCCAGCTTTTAACCAAAGAACCTGTACAGGCCAGGTGCTTGGAGCTGACGATATGTGGATGCAAGGAAAGTGGAAGTCAGTGCAGTACCAGGCAATGTTAAAAAAGTGGAATATTTTTTAGTGGGGCATGTGGATGTGCCTGTGCAGCTCAGTGCAAGAATACTCAGGTACTCACATCATTATTATTGAGTTTTGCCACATTATATGCAACTATATTGCCTGACGAGCCAGACCCACATTAAAATGTATAGGGTCTGGGCACTCACCGTTCGCAGTGCTCAGTCCGAGGGGCGGGATAATCGGTTGTCTTTCAAATTCTCTCTGCACGCAATAGGGCAGCGCTAGAACGAGTCCCATGCATTTTCCCACCAGTGGAGCTAGTTGGCTAGTTTAAACTTTTGCCAACTTAAAAAAAAGCTTAACTCGTGTCAAGCTGTTCGCCAACAGCAAGATCCATCTTCTTTGTTTTCAAGTAGGAATTCAAGCCAAACCGCTGTAACTCTGCCATCAATCATTATGTTAAGCCCGCCTAACGATTTGATTGGCCTGATAGAAGTTTAATTTTTCCAGCTCACAAGCCAACGGAGAGTTGCTAGACTAGCCCTGGCAGCAAATGTAATTTGTTGCCACTAGGGTGCGTCTAGATTTTTAGGCTAGCAACTATATTGTTTCAGATTATTTGGCATGATATTGTTTTTCCTGTTTTGTAGATTAGATTTATATTATGCCCTTGGATGCATGCATGCATGTTTTGTATTGGGAAGGTATTCATTATCAAAACAGTAAACTCTTCTTTTGTGTCCCTGACCAGGACTCAGACTGAGCACATGGACATGGTCCCTGGGTGCCTTCTGTTGGCTGCCTACCTGAGAGTCACTGCTTGGATGGGGAAAAACATACCTTTGCCATACGACTATTATATTATTACTACTAACTAGTTAGCCTACTTACCCCTAACCCTAAAGAAGTGAGAGAGCATTAATGTTAGGATGGAATTAATAACTATAGTGATATGTTAATTAAATATAATTTGTGTTACAACCTGGTACATTAATGAAGTAAAATAGCACCATAGACCACCATCTACAGTTCTACATTTCCGCCTTGACATTAAAGAATTATAACTTGTGCAGTATTGCACTGTCTCTCCCTACAAGCTTTAAACTTGGCTTGACTCATTCCCATAGATAGGGGTACTGATTGATAGAGGTTTTGGGATGCTATGTTATGTTTCCAAGCTGATATTCACTTTGAAAACTGGTTCTCTTTAGGCGGAGATAGTTTTTTTCATGTTCTAGTTCTGTTGTCTCTTACACTGTACAATAAATGTCAATTCTGACACTTCTGCAGACAGCCCATGAGTGTTAGCTTTCATTTGATACCTTTTTTATGTATATGGTCCTTGTGGTTGTGGAGATATTCAACATTTATTGCTGGCATGTCGTGTTGAGCAGGAAACCAAAAAATTGGCCTGAAATTGCTTGTACAAGTCACACACAAAAAATGTCAGCTTGACAACCACCCTAATATCTTACCTATGGGTGTCTTCTACTTAAAAAAATAGGGTGACAGCTTGTACCAAAACATGTCCGCAAAAGCCTTAACGGAAGCCCTTTTCAGAATTGGCCCCCTGACTAATATGGCTCTGGTTCAGGCTATGTAAGTAACTATGGTAATAGGCTCTGAACTGAACTGGGTATGTAAACCCAGAGTAAACGGTAAACCTGGGATTCCAGTTCCAGAAAGCAAAAAAATGATCAGGCTATGTAAGTAACTATAGTAACATAGGCTCTGAACTAAACCTGGTAGGGGGTAGGTTTTGTTCCGGTTATGTTCAATTATGTTGGGTTATTTCAGTGCATGTTCAACCAGGCCGCTATTTTTACACTTGTCACACAATGGCGTTTCATTTTCACGAAGGTCCGGTTGACAAAGAAGCACAAAATCATGTAATATTCATCCGTGCAATTCACCGTGAGAGGGCGATAAGACCACGACATCACATGATAGCCTATCCATTCTTTTCCAAACGAGTTTTTCAAGAGCGCTCGAGTTTTTCAGCTGAATCCTAAATATACAGTAGGCTACTTGAAAATCATTTTCCATCCCTATTACGCATGGTGGATTAGAATATATAAAATAAATATTTAATGTAGGCTAGCTAGCATACGTCTTTGGCTCACCAGACAGATGGACAAACAACATCTCAGACACATTGAAGATATAATTAAAACAAGTATAGTATAAAAAAGGGGGAACATAGCCTATAGAAAATTAATAAATAAGTTTAAATATAGCTGTACAGCTCAGCCGGGTATGCATGTTGTCACTAAGTTTGGTTAAGAATGCTGATGGCATTTGGGATAAAATATTTTTTTAATAGGCTACACACGCTCTCCGACTGGGAGTTTTTGTAGTGTTGGAGACGCAGAGCATATCGGCAAGCTGTCGGTCGGTCCGTAAAGTTTGCCTTGCGCTAAACCAGTTCCTGCGCAACTTCATTCGTTTTCCTGGACACAAACCCACGAGGATCATTAAAGTTTAGTTTCACCAACTGGCAGGTCAGCATCACTTATTCAATTTTCCAAATGTGCACCGAAATGTGTCCAATAGGCTACCCATGCCTTCCGACATTCACCCTTCCGATGATGGAGCGCTAAAGTTTAACTTGGCCCACAGCTGCAGAACCCGCGTTAAAATAGAAAATTAAATTTGGGATTCTCAAAGAATTCTATGGCCCACTCAATCTGTGACAAGATAGGCTAGTTTAAGAAAGCATCATTCAAAGCAGTCAATACAATAGGCTACGTGATGTCCAGTGAATTATTTAATTGTGCTTTTGACATTAAAGGAACCATATGTAGGATTTTGGCCAAAACTGGTACTACAATCACTTTCAAAATACTGTAGAGCGGTGTACACCGCAGATGTGGTGACTAGAGCAGAGCTGGCAACCCAAATGCTAAAACACTACTGACTTTGTGATTACTATAGGTGGAGGGTGGCGGATCAGGCTAAAACACAAATATGTAAACATCAACATCAGTTGAGGGCTGCAACTTCACTTTTTTAAATGACGATATCCTGGCCGGACTACTGTTGTCAGTGATATAAGTATTTGAAATTAGCATGATTTCCTAATGTCTAGTGACAAATCAGAACCATTTTATGATTAATTGAATTACATTTCTTACATACGGTTCCTTTAAATATAGGCTATCCTAAACGTACGCATTTACACGGTCAGTTAGGCTATTCTCTGCCAAGCAAGGTCTCGGACGCAGGCGCTTAAGTATTGCTTTTTTTTATTATTAGCCTACAGTTCTCTCCTCCTCGTAAGCCTCGACGATCCGCCTCTGAAAAATACGGTGCTCTTCGTTTCGCCGGTTTCACTCATAGTTTCGACTCTCAATAGATGATGCCTATAAGTTCGCGTGAACGCGCACAACTCTAGGTTATCTCACACAGGGTTGATTGAACTAACTGGTAACCGGTGCTTTGGAACCGACAGCTCGGGTTTAGCCTAGTCGCCACAGGTTCAGACAACCCAGAGGTTAAGTTTTATCTCAGTGTTTGTTAAACCTCCTTTCTGGAATAGCCTACCCCTCAGGCTACTATACTGTCGTATTGCTTTAGGGTTACAGAATTTAAGTTGATTAATGTACTGTTTAAGCTCATTCTTATAGGCCATAAAAGAGGGCTTGCTACCAATAAACTTACATTTATGAATGTGAAATTTAGCTAAGAGAATAAATAGATTAATTATGTATGTATGTGCATTTTCTTTGGAATCAACTTCATTTCAAAGAAAGGTCTTGTTTGTTCACAGAGTCGCTCTACGTGTTTTACGTGATGACATCATTTTTATGTATACCACGTGGGCATTCAGCGTGGCGCGCCATGCGGAACGAAACCGTCAGACGGACGGTTATGACTGGAGTAGTCTTCTGCTTTGGCTGCTTGTAGCCAACGCTCTCGGCTTATGATCGCTATTAGACAGACACCAATATGTCAGATTCTTCTTCCGAGGAATACAGCAACTCGCCGGTGATGGACCGAAACCCTTCGCCTCCTCCTGAAAACGAGGAAACAGAGCCTACAGATGAAGTGGACGCCATCGGAGCAACGGTGTACAGTAAACACTGGCTCTTCAGCACGCTGACCCGACTCATACAGGTAACGTAATGCGGGGAAACTCTCAGCTTTACTGAAGTGGTTGAAAAAGACATTAAAAGCCACTGGCAAATGGCAACCTTACGTTGTAAATGTATTGACAAATGATCATGTCACTCAGCTTGGATGTTGTTGCTATTCATTAGTTAAGCATAGTCTACCAGCCAGCTGCTCCCCAGAACATAATAGAGTGTGCATGAGTGGCCTATATCTTTACAGTGACCCTTCTCTTGTAAAAGTATAGTCACTAGTATGCAACGCTGTGTAGGTGAGAACTGATCAACAGTTACATAATTCATATGTGGTAGCCTATACCTAGCTGTTGTCTTGAAACCATGAACTGCATTCACTGCAGGCTATAACAGAGCAGAACTCAGGAAATGGTGAAGGACTGAGTGAGCTGTCAGAAAAGCAAGAAGATGAGCTGTGTAAAGTCTGGGACATGGCCATGGATCAGGTGAAGCACCCACACAGACAACCATCCCCTTTAGCTCAATATAGCTGAATATTCATATTGAGTTGCTTTGTTTACTCTTTGCAGGATGTTGCTGGATTCCTCCAGGAGTTTAAAGCTGCTGATATCCTGTTGGGAGTGATTGCTAAATCTCGATGTCCACGGCTCACCGTAAGTTTGACTCTCCAGTGTGCACTGGATGATGTGCTACTAACCTTTAGTCTTGCTATCACCAGACCAAGCGCAATCTTTTAAGATTGAACATGGGTCTGGGGAGTCTGCTATGTATTTTCTACTGAACCAGAGGCGTGATCAACAGGCATAGTTCAAATGACTCTGTACGCAATTGGAGTCATTCACTAATCTGACCAAAGAACTGGGTGACAGAGCGACGCGAAAACTCCAGGCAGGAAACTTGCTGGAAACTGGAAACTTGTCAACAAACACATCGTAAAAGCACCAATTTCCACCCCTTTCGTTCAAAAATTCTAAAACAAATATGATTTTTAATACTTCAAAATAACATTTGATAAATGAACCTTACATTTTTCAGTAGCCATGGGTGTGTAGATTTAAACAAAATCTGGTTTGGTTCTTAACGGGAGCATTTACTTCCTTAAAAATCCGATTTTGTTTACCGTGCTCAGAGTTTGGTGCTGGGCTGGTGGGTGCCTTATTTCCGCCACTCGGCGAACTCTCGCCGCGAAATCAACATTCCACTGGAGCTCCAAGGGGATTTGTACACGCAGCCATACAACACTTACAGTTCTTCGAGTCACGGTAAAATGTCATTTTTGGTACATAGCTAATTTAGATACCCTTATAGGGTGCGGCCTTGCGTTTCTTTAGAGATCCGCTGTCTTGGTTTGTATAGAAATGAATATTAAGTGAGTGACACATACACGTAAAAGGCCGGAAATAGGTGACGTTCCATAGCATTTATCAGCGGTCTGCAGAAGCAGCAATGGCATTGAGTGATTTTTGCAGGTTGTGCAAAAAAAAACATGAAAGTGAATGGTATTTACACCCACTCGATCAATTTGTTTGATAACCTAAAAAAGACATTGAGCATCGTCAGAGGTTAAAGGGAATTGGATTGACGGTCGTGAGAGAGACTTTGCCGCCGCTTCCCTGTCATCATCTTGTTAAACCTGCCAATAGTGCGCCAGGTGGATAAGCCAGTTTGTGATTGGTCCCGGCGAAATTGTAACGGAAGTAGCAGAGAAAGATGCACAGGTTTCCAGCCTGAGCTGCAGGGCGGGAAAAAAAATCGCCGGCAGATCAGGCTGGGTTTACCCAGTCTATAACCTTTGTACGCTACTCAGAACCTGCATTCCACTAAATCTTCTGGTAAGATGTATGAATGGAATGCATTGTTCCCATTCATACATTCATGTTCATAGCAAACATTTAGGTACATCTCAGCGTTGTTAACGTGAAGCCATTTCACATTGACATAAAGACATTTCATTACAGACACAGCCACTCATACTGTATGTGTTGTCTTGCAGGAGATATGTGTGGGCATTCTTGGTAATATGGCCTGTTTCCATGACACCTGTTTGGATCTCAGTCAGAATGAAGATCTAGGGTGGGTAAATACATGTTTGTAGATTAACACTGTATGGGCAAATTACAAATTCTGGTTATCCTTTGCAACTCATTTCCATCTTTTGTCCATGTGCTTCTCTCAATATCTACTTCTATCCTCTTAGAGCAGTACTTTTGCTTCTCCTTGGAGATACAGACCCCCCTACTTTGTTGGAGACCTGCAGGTAAGAGATGCAAGTCCATTTCTTGTCAATGTAACACATGGTTTGCATTTTGCCATTAGATTCATAGCTCACACATGAGCCCTTGATACACCAGTTCAATGTCTCTTACAGGATAGAATTAGGAAGGTATAAAATGTATAGGTATAAAAAGGTATCGCTGATCCTCTATAAAGCAACACTTACATCTCCAAAATGGTACTCTCAATGTATGCTTTTCAAGGCTGTGTCAGACTATACTGAATTAGTAGAAGTTTATAATGAGGGTTAGTTGCTGTTTGGGGTTCACTTGCGTGACCCAGCGTTTCTCACCAGACTCATTGTTCTGGTCTGTGTCTGGAGGTTGTGTGACGATGTTTCTGTCCCGTCTTCTCATGATACGTGTGTGTGTTTTGATGAGGCCGTGCTGTGTTTGGAAGATATGTTTATGGGATGCATCTGTGTTGGGATGTGTCTGTGTTGGATAATTCTAGAGTAGAAGCAGGCTTCACTCAGTCTTTTTTAGTTTTTAAGAGTGCTGGGCCAGACTTAGTACCGGTAATCCGAAAAGGAGGAAAGAGCGCACTTTGCATGCTGTAAAAAAACTTTTTTTTTTCTTGTTTCGCTCCAAAACATGTCTGTGCAATAAAAAAGATTGTATGCAAAGTGCGTCCTTTACTTCTTTTCTGATCTGTGTTGACATGTTTATAGGATGTATCTGTGTTGTTTGTTATGTTATATTGTGTATGTTTATGAACTGTATCTGTTGATATGTATATGAAATGTATCTGTTGATATGTTTATGGGATGTATCTGTTGATATGTTTATGGAATGTATCTGTTGATATGTTTATGGGATGTATCTGTGCTGTGGACCGTGTCCCCAGGCTTCTGCTGACCTGCGTATCCCAGGCCGACGTGTCCTCCCTGTGGCTGGAGAGGATCAGCCAGCAGCCCTCCGTCTGCCCCAGCCTCTGCTTCATCATGAGCAGCTCCACCAGTGGTATAGATCATACACAGACAGACAGACAGACAGACAGACACACACACAGACACACAGACACACAGACACACAGACACACAGACAGACAGACAGACAGACACACAGACAGACAGACAGACAGACAGACAGACAGACAGACACACAGACACACACAGACAGGCAGACACACAGACAGACACACAGACACACAGACAGACAGACAGACACACAGACACACAGACAGACAGACAGACAGACAGACACAGACAGACAGACAGACACACAGACACACAGACAGACACACACAGACAGACACACAGACAGACACACAGACAGACACACAGACAGACAGACAGACAGACAGACAGACAGACAGACAGACACACACAGACAGACACACCTTTTCAGCAGGGACGTATTTGTGAGTCTTCTGTCTGTATTATTCTTTCTTAACCTTCTGGCCCTTTCTCAATCTGTGTCTTTCTCTCCCTGTCCCTCTCTCTCACTCTCCATTCCCTGTTGCCCTTCTCTGTTCCCTCCTGTGTCCTGGTCACTCCCTGTTTGCTTCCCTCAGTGGATCTCCTGGTGAAGGTGGGGGAGCTGGTGGATAAGCTCTTTGATGAGGACGAGGAGCTGATGAAGAGCTGGGTGTCCGGCGTCGGTTGTCTTGGCGATCAAAATGAGGGCGACTGTAATGAGGATGAGCCTCGGCCAGACGTAACAACCTCTCTGCTGGAGGCTGCCAAGCAGCTTAGGTCTGTCCGCCGTGTGAGTGTGTGTGTGTGTGTGTGTGCGCGTGTGTGTGTGTGTGTGTGTGTGTGTGCGTGTGTGTGTGTGTGTGTGTGTGTGTGCGCGTGTGTGTGCATGCATGCATGCTTGTGTCTAATACCCTCTGAGAGCTGAGTGAGATTGTGAGTGTATGCAAGTGAGAACATTTATGTAAGTCTGTAAAAGTAATGGACAAATGAGACAGGTGCTGGTTTAAGGTCACTGCATGTGTTTGTGAGTAAGAGAGATAGCGTGAGACAGACATTTGTATACAATTTAAGTAGTATGAGCTGTGTGATTAGTGCCTATTCAAGGTCAGTGTATGACTAGATGGTGTGCAGTGGATTGGTGTATGTAAATGTCTGTTCATGGAGAATTGCAGTGTAAGAATCACATAAGAAATATAATTGCAGTGTAATCATTGTGTAGTACCTCATGATGTGTGTGTACACGGTCTATATATATATTACAGGGTTCCCACGGGTCATGGAATTTCTGGAATATCATGGAATTTTGGAAAGTCTATTCCAGACATGGAATATCAGGGAATTTTGAATTTAGAATTGGTGTATATCTGGTTATTAGCTTTACTGCTTGCTTGAGTACTGTAGTTGTGGTTAGCCCAACTTTGTTCATTCAATACCCATTTATTCGCTCTAAAAAAAGTAAAAAATTCTTGAACGCTACACGACTGTTCTGAAATCTTGTATCCTTCATTTTAAAGTAAGTCATGGAATTTCACTTGTGAGAACCCTGAGTGGGAACCCTGATATTATTAGTCAGTGAATCGGTTAAAGGTTAGTGGGTTTGTGTTGTGGTGATTGTGTGTCCCTTCTGTAGGTCCGAGAGCTCTGAGGGCCTGGAGGTCTACCTGCATGCCATTCAGCTCCTCACCACCGTACATGTTGGCATACAGGCCATGGGTAAGGATTGCTGGGCACAAGCACAGACGTAATTTATTTGTCATGGGAATATTGCATTTACTTTTAGATAATTAATGTTATGATTGTATAGGTACTGTCCTTTAGTTTGGCACTGCTGCAGATTATTGGTTGAATGGTCTTTGAATCAGATGCTGTTGTGCAGCTTTTCTCAAATGTCTGACCTGACCTGAAATTAATGTCTGTGTGTGTGTGTGTGTGTGTGTGTGTGCATGTGTGCGTGTGTGCGTGTGTCTGATTGTATGTAGTGTGTGAGGATGGCCCTGGCGGTGCCGTGTGGGCGTTCCTGTGTGCGGTGGTATGTGAAGACCTGTGCCAACCGGATGACCCCGCCCTCAGCCTGCAGGAGCAGAAGGGTCTGTTCGGTCCCGCCTTGGCCGTGCTCTCTGCCCTCTATGCATGCCAGGGCCAGCACTTCACAGCAGACATCAGTAAGAGCACGTGTAGCACTCTGTGTCTATCACTGTCTGTGTGTGTATCTATCTGTGCATGCCTGTAGAACTGTACAAAGTTCATTTCCTTGTTCATAGTTCATTTTCCATTGAATGTTTCTAGTAATAATGCGTGTTGATATTTAAAACCATCCTCAAATCCGGAAATGTTGTTTTAGTTGCTATAACTGTGCCTATAATGTTTTCCTACAGATATGAATTTGGTGGGTAGTGCCCTGCGTGTGTTGCAATACCATCGAGAGAACCAGCTGAACCGCGGGCAGGAAGGGCACTCAGACCCTGGCCACCAACAGAGTCGGGAGGAAGAGGCGGGCCGTGGAGAGGAGGATGAACAGCTGACAGCCTTGGTGGAGTGTACATGTGAACTACTAGCCAGCATCCTTGTTGTCATGTCCAGGGTAAGGAGGATCTTGAAGTGTTTGTGTGAATGTGTGGTGAGTAGGCTATGTTGTTCATGCTTAGACTTTGTCAGATGTTAATTTTATTCGTGCTTAGATGGTCTCAGAAAAACGAGGAGGTTAATTCTATGAGGTTCTGTTTTGTTTCTCACAAAGCATGTCTGTGTGTCATTTATTTCTGCAGGATGAAGTATCAGAGTTAATAAAGAACCGATTGCTAACTGAGAAAAACTGCTTGTCTGCAACTAAAGCCCTCCTACCACAACACACTGCTGCGGTGAGACACACATACACATACACACACACACACACACACACACACACACACACACACACACATACACACACACACATACACACACACTTGCTGACACTCACAAAACTCTTCTCAGATATTTAAGCACTTATCACAGATTTGTACACACATACATGAACACACTCTTATTAAGTCATACACACATTCAAGCTCATACACATCCATTCAAGCACCCATTGCTTGCTTAAACATAAGACCCCTTTACACTGGGTTTTTAGTTTGGAATGGTTGTGTCTTGCGGCATGGCTGTCATTTGTACAAACATTTAGGAAAAATCATGTGCCACACTGACCCCATACGTACCCCAGTGAAGGTACTCTTAAAGCCGGCTCCATGGAAGTGTAAATGGGGCAGCCGGAATATTGCAGAACGAGTGTGAGACGTAACCTAGAAGCTGAGCTGATTGAAGCATGCTGCTGTGTTAGAAGGCAGAAATCTGACATGATGAGCATTAAAATACTGTATTGTTCATTTTGGAGTGAGTGGGAAAGTCTCTTGGACCCATGACATCAAGACAAGACAAATACATTTAAAAAATAACAAATACAAAAAATTTGTTTTGTTGTCTGTCTTGTATGTCTTGGTGTCACGGGTACGCTGGCGACTACGCCGCTCCGTCCGGCATTTTTTGTATTTGTTATTTTTGAAATGTATTTGTCTTGTCTTGATGTCATGGGTACGCTGGCGACTACGCCGCTCCATCCGGCATCTTTTGTCTTGTTGTTATGTGTCTTGTTTGTGGAGCGCTTTGGATTGCACTATGTGCATGTTAAATGCGCTTTATAAATAAATCTGACTTGACTTGACTTGACTTTGAGCTCAAGACTGTCGGTTGTCAGTGAATTGGAGAAAATGGATTTTAACCTGGTTCAGCCCATACAGCTGTCTGTCTGTGCAGGTTGCTAGCTAAACTAACTAGCAAGGGTATGTGTTTCAGAAGTGTAGTTTCTATGAAATGATAGCTAGCTAACATGTTGGTTTAAACTGACTGACACTTTGAAACTCGTAAAGTGGCTACTAGATTGAAGTCAAACTTATTTGCTTGTAAACAGCATTCTTCCGCCTCTGTTTAGGTGACTATCACGGTGTCATACTGTCTCTTCTACCCTTGGTTATGTCTGTATAAGAAGGCCTTTTGACTCCTTTAGACACACTCTTTCTCTTATTTTGTCTGAACTAACCTTACAAATATTTTCTGTTTGTCTTTTTACCCCCTGTCCCCCTCAGGTGCAGCACCTTGTGGGGGTCCTGTCAGATGTGGAGCCCAAACTGGCAGACTCTGTGAGAAAGGAGGTCCCCTCTTTGAAAGCCCAGAGTTAAGGTCTACACCAGGCCTGTCCAAGATGACACACACACACACACACACACACACACACACACACACACACACATACATATACACACACTTACAAACACATCATATATCCTGTATACTTTTTTGGACTTTTATGGACTTTTTTTTTGTCCCATTGATTCATGAACTCACTCATTCATGGACTGCATTGAACTGGCCTGCAAGTCAGCATCTATGGACTAGATTTCACACATCCCTGATTGTCTCTGAATTTGTATTTTTTTGTAGAAGACAGAAATATTTGTTTAAATAAAAATATTTTCCTTTTTGTAATACTTGTGTGACTGTATACCTTTACTTATGGTTTAGTGGAAAAATTGTGCGAACAAACAATCTTTTTGTCCCTCAGTATTTGAGAGCAGTAGTGGACTGGACAAAATCACATCCATAATTCCCGACTGGTCTAACATTTAGCTGTTGTGGAGATGATTATATTCCCATCTTAAAAACACAACACAATGCAGCTCCCACACCCCAGGTAATAACGTTTACAGTGACTAAATGAGCTCCCTGGTTGTCCATGAGGGGGCAGAATTTATCTGATGTAACAATTCCTTTTAGAGCAGTATATTTGTCCTTGTCAGAGATGTCATCTACAGTCAATGACCATGTACATTGTCAATATTCTGTGTGAATAGAGTGTGTTTTGGTGCTCAGAGCTTGACAGGGTGCATGTGGACCTGGCTTGCCCTTATCACTGAAACAAACAGTAATTTAGCTAGATTTTGTTCAAAGGGATCTCATCAATAATGTAATACATATTGTTACGTTGCTCATTTTCACTGACCTCGAACCTTTGTCAGTATTTTCTGTGAACTGAAACTAGACTAAAGCTGTTGGGTGTGATGTGCTCATATGGGTATGAGGGGACTCTAGGATGGCTTAGCTGTTGCAGTCCCTTGGATTTAATCAAAATGTCCATTACTAATCATCAGCTTTGCAATTCAGAATTGAAGTGTTGTGTTAAATGATGTCAAGTCAATTTATTTTTATAGCACATTTAACGAAACAGGGTTGAAAGAGCTTGAATCCAGGCAATTTAAATGAGCAATCTAAAGTAATTAGTTAACAGTTAACTCTAGTGACCAAAAATGTAAGTGTTACTCCTGATACTTGAACATACTTAAACTTGCCTAGTATTAAAAGAGACTGCACTCCAAATATTTATCTGTAAAATAACTGAACTCATGAACTCATGCTGAAGTCGGCGTTGTCCCTGAATAAATTGACAGATCACAATTTCTTTATAAATGCTCTCTACAAATGTCAGAATATCCATATTTTTAAATGATTAATTTTCTTACTAAAGGTAATTGATTTTTTGTGGTATTGTGTAGATATTTTATTGCTCTTCTGTCAGCAGTTTCATTGTGAAATGAATTAAATGCTATACACTGGTCATTACACACTGATTCGATATAGAGGGAGAGCAGATAGCTAACAAACGTTCAGAAAAAGTCCTGTTGGCAAATTTGAGGAAAAGTCGTTAAAGGGGCTATTTCACACAATTTGAGGGTGCTGAATTCAAATATTTTGTTTACCAAGCTCAATTTTGAGTTTTAAGCTTGTTAATTAGCATAATTCACATACTTTCACAAAATAAGGCATTAATATACTCTTTATGTATCAGATATGTTGTAGGACAGGACAGGAATTACCCCAATGACCCTCAAGTAGCAAGTGAAAATAAGCTAAAATTAAAATATAAATTGAAATAATAGATAAAAGTCAGTATGACGTTTACAAACAAAATAGATTCCTTGATAATAAATTGATAGAATAGTACTGTAGGTGACTGCTCATTTTTCTGTAGAAAGTCCTTTGTCACTAACTATTATGAACAGTTGTCAATCTTTACAGAGGATTTACACTGTATTTTGTTTTACTGTAAAGTCGACTGTGCTTGCCTAGTGGAATGGAAGAATGTGCATGTTTGAGGAGTGCTGAAGAGTGCTATGGAGATTGCATTATTTGCAAAGAATTTAGACAAGATATCCTTTATAGTGCAACAAAAAGAAACATTCTCCAGTGCATCATTACTGCATATGATGCTGAAAGGAAAGTGGACCTAGGACAAATCCTCAGCTATGAACTGATTAATGTTCCTGTACTGTAGCTATTGCAGATAGTGATGGCTATTTGTGAAGTGGAAATAAGTCTATCCCAGGGGTGGGCAAACTGCGGCCCGCCAAGCACTTTCATCCGGCCCACCGAGCATTTCATTTAGTTATCAGGCTGCTCGCTATTTTTTTCCTGCGATAGAGACGACGTTGGTTAGCTTTACTGCAAACTGCTTTTCACTCTCCTTAGATAACGTTTACAATGTCAATGTCAAAACATCATGTTAAATAGAGATAACATCATGTTAAACTAAGTTAACTCTTAGTTATCTCCTTTGCAGCAGATCTAACGTGAACATTATGCAATCCATTTAATTGGAAACGCGTCTGCACTCACGAGAGGGAGAGAGAGCCGCAGGTTCCAGCTGGCTTGTGATTGTTGATAATTGATATCTCCTTCTTATAAGAAAGTTTTAAAAGGAAATCATGAAGGCATCAGTAGTTCCCACTACTGACCATTTAAAAACTGTGAGAGGGCCCAGCCGTAGGTACAGCACTAGCCATAGCGGAGCAGGCAGAAGATAATTGAGAAATAAACGTGAATTAAAGCAACTGTCTTAAAGCGACAGTGCACAATTTATACATTTGTTAAACAGCATAAAATTAGCAGTATTTTTAAGCAATTCATATTTTAAAGCAAATACTTTTCATACTAAATTATAGGCTTTTATGCGTGTGTCGAGGGGGGGGGGGGATTGGGGTTGTTGTGCAGCCCGCCGGCCAATTTTCAAAACCCAATGTGGCCCTTGAGCCAAAAAGTTTGCCCACCCCTGGTCTATCCTCACAGGTGCTGTCTAGCAATGTGGAATGTCCAGTAGTGATCACTGCAAAAACTGCTCATTCAACACTGGTAATAGATGCTCAAGATCTAGTTACAGTATGTCTTTAGGACACCCATCTGACTACAGCACATTTAAGGGTATGCAGGAATGTTTGTGAGAAACTTTCGTATTGTTATTTGGTATTTGTTATGTGGTAGCAAATGATAGCAAAACAGATAATGGTGTATAGGCCTATCTGATTAAGACCTGAGTGGTTGAAACGTACTTATTAAATTACACTGGGAGCAAAGAAGACTATCTTCACTTTTTCCCCCTTTGCAACTGTCAAAGAAATCCCATAAACACGGGAAGGCCTAGGGTAGCCTACATCAGATGGCCTAAAGATTAGCAGCATTAAGTGATTTGCATGCAGTAATTTGAACACTGACCTTGATCTAGCCTACTTTGGCTATTTAAAGGTAATTTATTGCCAAAACACCACACAATATAAATGAGCTATAACAAACAATAAAGGACTTAATCACACACAAACTACTATTTTGCTGACTACAAAAATAATAATTATGTAGAAAGTTTAGAAGTTTAAAACCCAGAATTGACTGAACACGAGAAAGGCAGCGGGGCCTGACATACTGTGTCCAAGGCTACTCAAGGCCTGTGCTGCTGAGCTGAGGGAGCCACTGAAGCACATCTTCAATCTAAGTCTACGCCCTGGACAAGTTCCAACACTGTGGAAGACATCATGTCTCACCCCTGTCCCTAAAAAGCCACATCCTAGTGAGCTTAATGACTACAGTCCTGTCGCTCTAACATCACATGTGATGAAGACAATGGAGCGACTCGTCTTAGGTATGCTCAGACCCCAGGTACGCCATGCACTAGACCCGTTACAGTTTGCATACCAGGAGAAAGTGGGCGTGGACGATGCCATCACTTATTTTCTACACAGGACACATTCTCACCTGGACAAGGGGAAAAGTGCTGTGAGAATCATGTTCTTTGATTTCTCAAGTGCTTTTAACACCATCCAACCCCTCAGACTGGGAGACAAGCTCTTGCAGATGGGTGTGGACACTCACCTGGTAACCTGGATCACAGATTACCTGACGGAGCGACCACATCAGACTGAAGAACTGTCTCTCTGACACTGTGATCAGCAGCACCGGAGCGCCACAGGGAACTGTGCTCTCTCCAGTCCTGTTCACCTTGTACACATCTGACTTCTGCTACAACACTGAGTCATGCCACATGCAGAAGTTTTCTGACGATACTGCAATTGTGGGGTGTATCAGGAATGGGCAGGAGGAGGAGTATAGGAGCCTGGTGGAGGACTTTGTGCAATGGTGCATCTCCAACTCAACACTTCAAAGACCAAGGAGATGATGGTGGATTTCCGCAGGTATAAGCCCACTCTGCTACCAGTCTCCATTGATGGGGTCAATGTTGAGGTGGTAAGCACCTACAAGTACCTGGGTGTCCACTTGGACAATAAACTGGACTGGTCAGCCAACACTGACGCACTCTACAAGAAAGGGCAGAGCAGGCTGTACTTCCTGAGGAGGCTGCGCTCCTTCAATGTGTACAGCAAGCTCCTCAGGATGTTCTACCAGTCTGTTGTTGCCAGCGTCCTCTTCTATGCAGTGGTATGCTGGGGAGGAAGCACAAAGAAGAAGGATGTGGGGCGACTTGACAGGCTAGTAAGGAGAGCTGGCTCTGTAGTGGGAGCTGAACTGGAGTGCATCACTTCAATATCTGACAAAAGGACCCTGAACAAACTGATCAACATCTTGGACAATGAGTGTCATCCACTCCACAGCACTATTGTTAAGCAGAAGAGCCTGATCAGCTGGAGACTTCGCTCACTGCCTTGCACAACAGACAGACTGAGGAAGTAATTTATCCCCAGGGCCGTTGAACTGTTCAATGCATCACTTAAGGGAAGAGGAGAAATAGACTTCTCCGCATAGTCTGTCTGCCTCTTCACCACCTCCATGTCTTGAACTGTCTGTCCACTAGCCACTTTACCATTGTCTTCTGCCTCACTGTTTGCGTGCTTTATTAGCACATATGCACAACCCCTCCCTCCATACCACAGCCGAACTGTGACCACACTTATACCTTTCTTAATATAGTTATTTATACATAGATATAGACTTTATTCTTGCACTGTTGCACTGTTTGACTTACTCATTTGCACCATCACCATGACACTCATTCACAAAGAGCACCTCACCTTACCTTATGCACAGAGGACCACAGGCTCAGTCTCTGCTTCAGTCATTGCAAGCGCACCTGATTGATTAATCACCCTCTATGTGGATACTGTTTTTAGAAATTATTTCGAATAAGTTTTATTTGGTATAATTTGTATTTTAGTATATTTAGTATATTCTTTATCTTCTACAGTCCTTATTGCTTAGTTGTGTTTTTTTATATTATATACTTTTAATGACTTTTTCTGCTGTTAGTGAATGTGTGTGTGTATGTCTGTATGCTACTGTGACCTTGAATTTCCCCTAGGGATCAATAAAGTATCTATCTATCTATATAAATTCAACACAAATGACTCAATACACTTGGAGGAGGCCTGCATCCTTTCTCTTCCAGATATTTTAGGATTTGGATATCGTTAGTATCGAGTATGAAGATATTTATGGCAGGCATTGTATCGAAGTCATACTTTTTGGTATTGTGACAACACTATGCCAGAGCCCCTCTGTTTTCTAGATGTCGAGAATCGGAGGCTCTACCACCAACAAGTGATGCTGCTCAATGGCATATTAGAAGAGCACATTATCAAGCTCTAGTATGGAGGCAAGCACACATGGAGGCAGCCGTGGCCTACTGGTTAGCGCTTTGGACTTGTAACCGGAGGGTTGCCGGTTCGAACCCTGACCACTGACCAGTAGGCACGGCTGAAGTGCCCTTGAGCAAGACACCTAACCCCTCACTGCTCCCCGAGTGCCGCTGTTGTTGCAGGCAACTCACTGCGCCGGGATTAGTGTGTGCTTCACCTCACTGTGTGTTCACTGTGTGCTGAGTGTGTTTCACTAATTCACGGATTGGGATAAATGCAGAGACCAAATTTCCCTCACGGGATCAAAAGAGTATATATACTTATACTTATATACCAAATCCAGTGTTACTGGAAGTAAAATGTTTTTTACTTGTCGGTTGACAGTTCTGCATTAGGCTTATTCCCGCTATTTAAGTTCATATGTACTGTAGGCTATATTCTGAGTTGAAGGTTATCTGTGCAACTTGTTATTGAGATGAAATGCATTAAACACCACATGAGTGACTCACTATGTAAGCAATACAAATTATGGTTGTGTTTTGATTAGAATTTTCGAGTTTATTACATGTTAACTGTAATCATGTTCCCATTAAATATGTTAATAAACTATAGTATGGCTTCTTTAATGCTCAAACATGTATTTAGAGAACACTTTTATTTGGTTTTAGTTATTACTTTTGAAATCAACCGATTTTGGGAAAAATAAGCAAAAAAAATCGCTATTTTATGTTAAAATGCTGATTATGCAGCTTAGATCTCAGAATTTAGCTTGGTAAACAAAATATTCAGAATCAGCACCCTCAAATTAGGTAAGATATTGTTTACCAACTTTTCCTCAAATTTGCCGTCAGAAGTTCTCTTCTGTGAAGCTGCTCTCCCTCTAATAGGAACTCAACCATTGTGATTTTTCTCAATATAAAGCATTGGCATGGCATTGGTTCTGAACGCTGGAACTATATCTCCCCACTCCAGACAGGGTTTTAAGACTTAACATAGGCTACATACAGATCAGTAAGGAACATACAAAGACAGGGTTTTTCAGATCATCTCCCTGTCAACATGACGTCAGAAAACTACTTCAGTAGTTCAGTGTGAATGTGACTTGGTTGTTGTTTTAAGTTTGCCTGCATGTGTTCATGTGCGTGTATGAGAGGGATGAATCATCGTTACACACACACACACACACGTCTGCACGTTCCTCACACTCATGAATCTCTATATCCTTGTGTGACCAGCATGTCTTTTTGAAGTGTTTACGGCATTCGGCCCCATGTAAGGAAGACCACTCGCATCTGAAAAGAGAAAGCTGTGCATGCTGAACAAGCAGCTCATTTGCTTTCCAAATGTGCAGCGCACGCAGAGGAGGCAGCCAAAGCAACCTACACTCACCTCTCACTCTCTCTCTCTCTCTCACACACACACACACACACTGGCCGATGACGCCAGCCGGAATATAGCAGGCTGTTAATTAAAAGCCTGATTGATATGGAGAGTAGAGAAGCCCTTTCTGATGCTAATCCAACCCAGGGTTGAGACTGAGGAGAGAAGGGAGGGAGAGCATGAAATGAAGAGAGAGAGAGAGAGGGATGCTCGTACTTCACAGACGTGAAAGTGCGCTACATGTCTTGGGTGGCGGGCTGAGTGACGAAAGTTTATTATTAGGCTCCTGTGCTGCTTTTAATGTCACTGTGAGCCCTCTTTAGACCAGAAAGGAGCAAAACACGCCTCTGAAAAGGCCAAAGTTGAGTGAGATAAGCTGAGAACGCCGCCGGTAGGGACACACCATGTGTGAATGCCATTGCACCATGCATATGCTACTATACTTCCACTGTAGCATACAATGCTCAGCGTACTCAACATACTTTACAATACCTCTATTTTCTCAATACTAATTTTTGATGGTTGATATGATTAATTGGCCAATTGACGACCTCATCAGACTTCTTAAGCAGTGTTCTGTAAAGAAGCCTTCATAGGTTCTTTAAGAAGTCAGAACTCTTCTACATAACTCTGGGTGGGTTATGTGAATGAAGGGTGACATACACTGATGTTAATCGTCATTGTCAGGTGACACGACTGGCATAAGGAGTTCAAGTGCAGTGGCATGAGATGGATGAAGCAACCGCTATTTTTATGTATTGCCAGTGTTTGGTGTTATTTTTGCTACATGTCAGGGGTGATGCTTTGGCCTGCTTTCACAGATGACCGAGCATCTACCACACTCCAAGGCAAGTACCGCACAGTGACCCCAGAACAGGTCCTGAAGCACCTCCCCATCAACCTCCATTACCCTCACCGGCACACGTCACCTAGCCTTCAAAACACTGTCATGCTCAATCTCTTGTCACAATACAAAGAGTGGGCAGGGCGATATGCTCAGTTAAGATGCCTAATGCGTTTCTGTTTGAACCCTGATGCCGGGTCCCTCTTTTCTGTCAAACCTCAAAGCTGTCATTTCTCAGCTAAAGAGGTTTGTTTCACACAGCCATCGACTCTGGAACAACTCAAAACTCCAGAACATATGCAAAAGATCCACTGCATAAACTGCCACAGAAATGACAGTCTGTGTGGATAGACGATTCTTAGTTTCCGTCATTCCCAGCAGCCCAGTGTGGAATAAGGGTGACATTTGGTGTTAGTGACATTACATTGACAAGGTTTGAGGAAGATGTCTGCAAGAAAGGGAAATGGCCCTCGTAAGCTGGGAGGGAAATCACACGCCTACACATGGTGAGAGAGAGTTGAACCGCACACATTATCATGGCTGTGGTGTGGCCCTCATTACACCTAATGAGGGGATAGAAAGGCAATGTGTGTGTGTGTGTGTGTGTGTGTGTGTGTGTGTGTGTGTGTGTGGGTAGGTGGTTGTGTATGTGTATGTGTGTGTGTGTGTGTGGGGGGGGGGGTGTATGTGTGTGTGTGTGTGTGTGTGCGCCTGTATGTGTGTGTGTGTGTGTGTGTGTGTGTGTGTGTGTGTGTGTGTGTGTGTGTGTGTGTGTGAACATGCTTTTAAAGAAGCTGGATAATCGAGTGTGAGGGTCAATAATTAGTGTCTAAGGCTTGACCCACTGACCTTTGTTTGTTTCAAAAGCATACTCAAAGTACAAGATGTTACTCTCGTAATTATTTGTGTATCAGTGTGTGTGTGTGTGTGTGTGTGTGTGTGTGTGTGTGTGTGTGTGTGTGTGTGTGTGACTTGTGAAGTGTGCTGTCTGGCACGTACAGCACAGGGACAGTATGTGCGAGAGGGGTGTTTTCTCCCTCCTGTCCACTTCCTGCTTGCCTGCCTTTAATCAGGGCGTCTTCAGCAGCGTGCTCATCTCTGTGGCCTGTCGACAGAAGCACAAAGGCAGCTTTCCCCTCCGCTCTCCACACCTTCACAAAGGCACGGCTCCCAGCCGGGCAGTCATCTCCCGACAAAAATATCCTGTGGGCGCCACAACAGCTTTGATGACCATATTAACCCCCCCCCCCCCCCCCCCGTCTTGACCAGGAAATCTCTCTGCATGTGTGGCTTCCCCCGCACCTGCTAACCTCTGTCCGATTTTCCACATCATTCTTTTTTTGTTGTCTTACACACGTATACAGTAGGTTTTTAGGAATTCACATGATATCATCATGGGAGTTTTTCTTAAATGGATGAACAGGTTGTGTATGTATTCTGCTGCAGTTAAGAAGTAGAAAAGTACATACTGACTGTATTAAATGTGTCCATGTCGCTTTGCATGAGAGATCATCAATAGTTGATAAGCCTCACCAATTGTATTCATCTTAGACAGCCATTGTATTAGAGCGCACACACATGCTCACATGCTCACATGGTGTCAGTGGGTAGCATATGCTTTTTGTTTGCTCTTTTGAATGGCGCTGACCCAACTCAATAAAACATGTATTGCTCTTCTTATTGTGCGTATTCATCCGTGGCGCACAGACGCACATGCATAGACTAAACTAGCTGTCACTGTTTATACAAGGGCCATTCTTTCATAATACCAAAGCCAACATTTTGTAGTTCCTCACATCACATGGGTACAAATGAGCTCCTTTTTAAAAAACATCTTTTTTTCTTTTATTTATTTGGCTTTTATCCAAAGTGACTTACAGACAAGTAAGGGCAAATAAGGGCAAATCCCTGGAGCAACTCAGAAGGGCAGCTGGGAATACATCCAGATCAGGTGCCACTACGTACTAGAGTAAGTTATCATATTTTGTGGTATTCATAAACAGGTTTGGTAGTAGGCTTTAAGATGAGTAGCAGATCACTGTGAGGTTACATTAGAGGGAGATGTGATGCAGGAGTCCTCGTGTGTGTGTGTGTGTGTGTTTGTGTGTGTGTGTGTGTGTGTGTGTGTGTGTGTGTGTGTGTGTGTGTGTGTTGTAGTGTGCAAGTTGTATACCTCTCTCCCTCTCTTCCTCACTCATTTAATTTGTTTATCTGTATGTTTGTTTCAATCATAACTTTCAATCACCAGACACAGATAAGATAAGGGTTGTCCCTGGCCTGCCTAGCCATTTGTGCTAGAAAATGCGCTGCATCAATAAATTTACTTTACTTACATCTTGCTTGTTTGTCATGTAGGTGGTGGTGCTCACGTGTGATATTACTCAGTATTGTGCAGCTGGCAGCATATTTCATCATGAGATGCAGATCAGAGAGTGCTACAAACAGGAAACATACAAGTGCATGGGGCCAGACATAAAGAACTTATTATGTAACAACACAAATGTTACAGTGTTGATTCACATTGTATGACATTTTTCATCCTTCTCATTATTCAAGAGGAGAGATTAGATAGCCACGGTTCTTTTAAACCATAGCCTATTACGAATATATCTTATTAGAGAGATTTATATGTGTGGTTCTCACGTTAATGAGATGAGTATGTAAAATTCCTCTCAGACTTTCTTTCTTTCTCTCCTCTGTGAAGCTAAGGGCTCTCCACTAACAGTCCTACAAAGGCCAGAGGAGCAGCCCAACACAATAGCCAGGCACATGGCTGGAATAATGACCAGTCTCATGAACACCCCCCCCCCCCCATCACCTTCACTGTGTGTTCAGTGCCACTTCCCTACAATGTATTCCAAACATTGTTCTACCATTCGTCAGTTTACACGTCTTCTACCAAAATAAAGTCTGCCAAAAATAAATAAGTCTTTAACATAAGCCTCTGTCAGCTAAGATCTAGTGTTGACACTGAGGTGGCTTGATGGCATGTTAATTTCCTTTTACATTTCATGCCCACCAAAAACACTTAAAAAATGCTGTCATCCCAACAACATGTTGAATTGTAGTGCATACAGAGTATTATTTTCCAAAGGTGCTCACAGATGAATTACCATGCTAGCATCTTGGTTAATAAAAGTCTCGTAAATGAGCATATTTAGGGGCCATTTGAGAGTGCATGTGTATGTGCATGTGTTTACATTAGTGAATTCCATGAGTGAACATCCTTATAATTGTATAATCCTTATAATTTGCATTGAGCTCAATGAGCATCAAACCAGCTAATAGGCTAACTGAAATAACACCCATGCCAATCTCTAGGTATGGTGAAGGGTATGTGATGATGTGGGCTATTTTAATTCCAAAGGCCAAGGTAACTTTATCAGGATGCACAGTATTCTGGATCCATGAAATAACTGGCCTTTAAAAATAAAAATCTGCCTGTCTTTATGGGAATTTAACATAGGGGTGGGAAAACTTATGACCCCTGTATTTTAAGGAAGAACATTTATTTATTTATGATATATTATTCATTCACTAAGAAAATTAGGTTAGATATTTCCTCATTTTTCACTTAAGGCATTAAGATCAATTTCCAAAAGATGATTTTATATTCCTCTTTTCAGTCAACTTTAGCATGGGTGCCAATATTGGTCATCACTGTATATGTGTGGTTGCTATATTTTTGTCCTCTCCTGTTTGTTTGTCATCTTTGTTTGCTGTCTGTTTTTCCCCAAGTGCTGACGTACCATGATGTTGATGTAGTGAACACAAAAGAATCCCCTCTGACGTGAAAAAACAGAATTTCAACACACATCACATATTAGACATATCAATTCTGCTTCATTCAAATGTTCTCTGTCTCATCATTCTATTCAAAAACTGCTTGTTTACACACACAGACACACACATACACAGTCTCTCTCTCTCTCTCACACTCACACTCAAACTCTCTCTCTCTCTCTCTCTCTCACACACACACACACACACACACACACACACACACACACAAATGAATAAATACTGTACAAATTGAAATGTACCTCTCAGATAACACTATGAAGACGTCATGTCCAAAACTTGTCTAACGAGTGTTTTACATGTATGTGTGTGTGTGTGTGTGTGTGTGTGTGTGTGTGTGTGTGTGTGTGTGCCTATTACTCACACTCACACTAGCACACACCTGGTGGAAGACAAACAGACACCCACCTCATTTCAGGGAAAGAAAGAGATAGGTTGGACATGGATGAGGAGATGACAAGAGGGTAGAAGAGAGGAGGATGAGTGGAAGAGACAGAATAAGGGAAAGGAAAGAGAGGGGGATGGGATGGGCAAGGAGAGGAAGGGAGAGACCAGGAGGGTCTGATAGAGGGAGGGAGGGAAGGAGGGAGATCAAAGCTGTCCCAGGAGAGCAGGGGTGTGGATTCTGAGAGGTGGGATCGGCAAGAGGCCATCTGCAAACGCTCTGGCCAAGACATCACAGGAGAGGTCAGTCAGTCATCGTTTCTGAGAGGGTTGCACACAGTACTGTGACACACAATATGTAATTAATATAATTCAGATTATAATAAAAATGAGAAATAGAAGATAATGTCAGTCTTCACCATCACTTAGGGGTAGTGTTGCTGCTGAGGTCTGCATATACCCTCCAATAGTAAGTTAATAAGTAAGTAAGTGTTTATTTATAGAGCACATTGGTGACTCTTGGCGTGAACAGCGTAGTTTCATTGAACAGACCCAGAAGCCTTGCTGACTGAAGCACTGATCAGTCTAAACTCGTGAGCATACAGACATGGGCAGTATTTTAATTAGATGTATTTGAAATACGTATTTAAATACTTTAGCGTATTTTGTCATTTGTATTTTGAAGGATAGGAAAAAATCAAATGTAATTTGTAACAAATACTTTGAGGGATTGTATTTAGAGTATTTCAAATACTTAAATACAAATTCTTTCCTCAAATAAGCCAAAATGTCATCATTAAACATACTACTTATAACCATGACATTAGGCTATGTCTATTATCAAAGTAAAAGATTGTGTCATATTTTCTGATGTTGGCAATGACAATGTCGAGGATAGATGCACAAAAATCATGTGACACACCCTGTAGACCTGTAGCCTGGCCACACCCACTAGATCTCCTTTTAGGGAGATACAGTACTCTGGAACACGATAGTTCACTAGCGTTTCCCCAATCAGCAACGAGAGGGGATGATGCTATAGATTTGAAACTGTAAGGGAAAGAATATGTACATCTATTTACAGCAAAGGTAGACTCACATAGATTGTTTCCTGGCTACCAATGCTGTTTTTTGTAAATCCCTGATCAATGTGATTGGTTAGGTTGGACCCGCGGGTCCCGCATTAAGGCAACAAAGGTCAACCTTGTTACATTTGTTTGAAATGCAGTTTTGTTTCAAATTCCAAGATTACAGTCTTCATATCTGTCTGTAATATTGCTTTTGTTTTGCATAAAATATTTTTTGATGTATTTGTGCCCACCTCTGAGCATAGATATATGAATCCTAGGTTCTGAGTCAATGGTTGTAAGCGATCTCATCAATACAGGAAGATCAGGATAAACAGACACAAATAGACACAGACAGACAGACAGACAGACAGACAGACAGACACACACACACACACACACACATACACACACACACGCACACACACGCACACACACACACACACAATTCCTACTCATATTCTTTATAGCAATAATCTATCCCATTCACCCCTCCTCTGACACAGGAAGTGCCCCTCACCAGTTCTTCCTCCTCTTTCTCTCTTCCCCCCATTTTTCTTTCTCTAACTCCTTCTCCGTCTTCCTCTTTCTTCTCTTGTTATGTAAGTCTATCCACCTGATGATCATGTGTTTGGTCCACATGTGTCCACATGTCTCACATAGGGATTGGGTGGGGGGGTTGTGGGGCTGGTAGTCAAGGCAGAGAGTGCCAGGGATGCTACCCTAAATGCCCACTCCTTTCCACCTCCTTAGTCTTCAGAATCATACACATATGAAATGACTGAATATAGCATGTTATTTTCATACCATATACTTAATAGTGGTTAACTTACTGCAGACATTTTTAAATTGTTTGTAGTTTAACCTTTTAAACAGGGACCAATGGATGATTCAAAAGATAACTACTTCCCACTGAAACAACTAATGCACATGGCTTGCTCTGTCAGTGGATTTGCATGACTAACTTAATCACTTATGTGACAGCTGGCAGCTCTATATAGTTTTGTATGCCTTTGATGAATGAGCTTCTTAAGACTACGTCTACACGACCGCCGGGTGTCAGGCCGGTTAGTCAGGTGTGATTACAGTAGTAACCCCCCACATGCCCTCTCTCTCTCAAACATACACACACACACACACACACACACACACACACACACACACACACACACACACACACACACACACAGGTTGAGTGTGTTGTGTTGGTGAACTGAAAGGAGTGGGCTCACCTCTGAGCTCCATCCTTGGTAATGGTAATGAAAGTCTGTCAGCATCTTAAACTCTGTCAAATGATCCATCAGATGATCCATGCTGAGCCCCTCAGCCTGTAAACAGCACTCACAACAACCCCAACAACACCAACACCAGTGAGGTCTGGTCCACGAGGGCAGCACGCAGGTGTGGTGAGGTTGATGTGTAAAAGCACTTATCCACCTGACCTTCACTGTAAGACGTGCTGGCCAAGGCCCTTGCACTTGGTGGAGCATCCAACAAGACTGACAAACAAAGTCAAGTAAAACAGAGTGGTAGAGTGTGTGTGTGTGTGTGTGTGTGTGTGTGTGTGTGTGGGGGGGGGGGGGTTGTAAATCCTCTTAAATCTCACTCACAGACCCCTGAGGAGTAAGCTAGTTGGGGCCAGCAAGGTCAATGGCAAGGAGGCCAACAGGGCAGAGGACAGATTGCCTGCTGCAGAAAGACACAGTTTCCCTGCAAAAATGCTGGTGAAAATAGTTTGAATTGTTTGGATATTGTGTGACATAACAACATAAATAACCATGACATACTGTATCATGATTCAAAAGAATTTCGAGGCAAGTTATATACATCTTAAATTGACATTAAATTAACTTCTGATGAGGAATTGGTGAACAACTTTTGGGCCAATTATAGAATCATTATGTGTAATTTTGTATGTACATGTGCATGTCTGGATATACATGGAAATAGTCTTCACAACAGGACAGCCAATACAAATACTGCATTATCTACACTGGATGGATGTAGTGTGTTTAAATCAGCATGTCAAATAATACAACCATATTATCAGTACCAAAACACGTTCTATCACTTCACAAACATCAATATCTACGCAATTCACAATTTTACTTATTAAAAACGAGAAAATCCCTTCAGATGCACTTTATTTATTTTTCTGCAAAACCCGGATCTGCATAGGCTACTACAGTAAAAGCTTTACATGTTTAAATTAAGTGTCAGAGTGAGCTGAAGAAAGGTTACTCATATAAATCACCCAATTTCAGACGTACGAAGTTTGGGGCGTTGTTTGCCGTTTCCATGCTGGTGATTGCAACTGATTTTTTTTCTCTGTTGAACACATAAACGTCGCATATTAGGCTACGTGGGAAAACACAACTCCTAAAATAGCCTATCTCAAAAATAGTCCTTTCTTCCTAAAGGCTAATGCTAAAATGTCGACGTGTTTATTTGATCTCAGTTTACGTGCTACAACTCTTTTTGTATGCAGATTGCCAGGAAGTAAAATGAAAAGGTATGCTTCATTTGTGTTTGCCCATGACGCGAGCGCTACTGCTCTTTTTCCATTTGCTGTCTTGGGGCAGATTATCTGCCTTCCGCCTCCCTTCCCTCCCCAAACCCTCCTTTCCTCCCCTACAGGTTGATAAATACCTTGGAGCACTGGGATCTGCATTACTCCATCAGCGCAAAGTTAAACTACAAGAGAAAAAAAGCCTCACTATATCAACCCGTCTAAATAAATAGACTCAGTATGTACTCGAACAAAAGTGAGCAACCGCGCAGGGGACGATCTTTTGACTCCATGAACATTGGCTTGTCTTTCGAAGAGAAACATCTAAATAATGAGGTAAGACATTTATTTATCTAGATCACTCGAGTGTTCAGCGGACTTTTCATTCATATTCATTCTCTCAAGCATTTCAACGTTGTCAATCACAGAACAAACTGGACAAAACAATTGCAGGCTTAATCAGTCAGTTACATTTGGTCAATAATCAGTGCAAGATGTCTGAGCAGTTGTGTCTGCAAAATGTGGTTTATAAATATCTATGACCATCGCCCGGCTTCGTAATAAAGCGCTTTAGCAATGTCGCACTTCTCTAAGCCGCAACGTGATCATTTTACATTAAGCGGTAAGAAGGCAGGGAGTGCTGGCCGTGTTTTACACATTATAATAAATGTATCGAAGTTTTTGTCGTTCAAAGTAGGCTATGCACAGTATAACCTACTGCAATGAAAGGGATGTCTCCACTCTCAACATGTATTGAGTCCGATATAGGGTTTGGATTAATATTTCAGTAGACCATAATTTGAAGTGGGTGGAAAATACACTGCATGTGAAGTTTAAATGATGTGAATCGAGTTTGTCGTATGTATCCAGGTTTCTGGCCTGAATACCTTTGGCAAACAGGTGAAACACACGCACCCCAAGTTACTAGACATCTAATCCTTCACACATATTCTCACAACGTGCTTACACCTGCTCATTGATTGATTAACTACAACCTAATCCCATGTGAGATTTAACCAGGAGGGCACTAATAATAGGCTTGCGCGCGCCTTAAATGAGATTGCACCGGCGGTTCCTCAAGCCAGACACGAGCCGGTCTTTGTTAACTGCTGAAGCACTGCACAGACCTGACCTCTGTTGCTGGCCTTGGCCACTTTGCGCGCTCACTCATGCTGTCACGAATCCACCTGGCAGGGAGACAGGGACAACAGCAACTGGTGTGTCATGCCGTGTCTCCCTCGCGAAGAAGTATGGTCAGTTGACAGTAACTTTTAGATAGAGATATTTTGTTTTGCATATTTTAAGGGAAATTATTCCCCCCCCCCTGAAGACAATGCATAGGGTGTAGCTCGGTACTAGAATAGAAGTTTTGCCATGTATTGGTTCTGAACACATTGAAAACAGGCGATTTCACTAACTAGCTGATCTATCTGGCTTAATAATTGTGCTAATTAGAATCAGATGATTAAGTGGGAATGGTTGGGAAAAAATGCGACAGGACTTTCACTTTCTGAAGCTGGACTTTTACGCCTCTGATACTCTGTGGTTTCTCTTCTACATGCTTAAGTAGGCTACATGCGTCCATAGAGCAACGATAATCCTTGGCGGAGTAGCTGTCTGCGGGAGCTGTCCAGTACTGAACCGCGCGGTAGCTGTTCTCGGTACTGAATTGACGTACGTTCCAAATGATTAAAGGTTTTATTCTTCTTCGAGCAAGCATGTGAGCGGCACGCCGTGCATAGTCCTATAATCGGATGTTCACTCAGATGCATTCCGATTTCTGTCAACTTCTACAGCGACTACATGGCAGAGAAAAGGGCAACACAACAATAAAAGATGATTCATCTCAACAATTCAGATAAAAAACAAACAAAACAAAAAAAACAACAACAAAAACCAGCAGCAACGTTCAAAGCAAATCGTAATAACACACACAATCGAAAAAGAAAATAATCTGTTTCAAGAGAAAGTGCTATAGACTGACTGGCTTCAGCTTTTTATTTGTTAAGCTATTTATTCGTGTTTGCCGAATCATCTTTTACATAATGAAACTTTTCACCGTTTCTGTAGATGAACAAGGTAGCTTTCCCGAAGATCGATGAGAACAAAGACAACAAGACCGACAACAAGACCGACAATAAGACTCCATCAACAGAGAGAAGCCGAGCGGCGATAGTTTTCTCTCTGAAGAATGAAGTTGGAGGATTGGTCAAGGCACTAAAACTTTTTCAGGTAATTCACACTTAATTTCCAAAGCACTTTTGTTTGTTAGCGCTTACCAGCGGTAGACATATGTGCTTAAGTGCCTAGAAAAATACCAAAGTGAATTCAATAGCTTTATCCTCATCATGACAGGAAAATCACGTCAACCTTGTGCATATCGAGTCCCGGAAGTCGAAAAGGCGCAACTCTGAGTTCGAGATTTTTGTGGACTGCGATAGCAACCACGAGCAGCTGAATGAGATAATTCAGCTTCTCAAGAGCCACGTGAACGTTGTAGACATGGACAACTCCACTTTACACGAAGAAGGTAGGCCTAATTTTATCAGCTTCAAGTGAATTGCATTTTTCTACAATAGCACAATACAATTTCATTGAATGATTTGCAATACGTCTTGCCATCACAGCGTGAATGAACTCATGAAAATACTTTCAAGAATATAGTCTATTCATGAAGACCTTCTATTAAAATATCGTAGAGATATTTTAGGCAATACACAGAATGATACCGACGTCTGATCATACACATATTTAATGTCATTGCATAGATGTGGATATGGAAAATGTGCCATGGTTTCCCAAGAAGATATCTGACCTGGACAAGTGTGCCAACCGTGTGCTGATGTATGGATCTGACCTGGATGCAGACCATCCAGTAAGTAGCATTCTAGTTCTCAAAGCGAGCTTGGTCCTTTATTTATTTAGGCAGTTATAAGCAAGCATGATGATTAACTTACACTCTTTTTATGCAAAAGGGCTTCAAAGACAATGTTTACAGGAAGAGAAGAAAGTACTTTGCAGATCTGGCCATGGGCTACAGACAGTAAGTAAAATAGCAACAGTTCAAGACAACTGAAGTTATTTTCCAGGGACCATAAATTGCCATTGAAAATCACAATTTAAAATGTAGGCTACACCACCACGACTAGGCTAAAATAGAGAGTGAAATTTAAAGATAATAAGCTAATTCTCCTTAAAAGACTGAGCTATTCTTCTCTCCAATATTTAGCGGGGATCCTATCCCTCGGATTGAGTTCACGGAGGAAGAGGTGCGAACATGGGGTGTTGTGTTCCGGGAGCTGAATAAGCTGTACCCCACCCATGCCTGCCGCGAATACCTGAAGAACCTGCCACTGCTCACCAAACACTGTCAATACAGAGAGGACAACATTCCGCAGTTGGAGGATGTGTCGCGCTTCCTAAGAGGTGAGACAGGGGGTGCTGCAAGGCTATAAACAACTGCACAAAAAAATTGTTTTTGTATTTTATGAAAATCAGTATAAGCATTGGTTTATATACCTACTTTTACTAAACTCAGGTGTAACTTTGTAGAAACTACTGTTACTAAAAATAAACGATCAATACATCAATAATCAATCATAATTGACTTCTAAATTTGAAAAGTCTCAGGCTCTCAATGAGAAGTGTGGCTGCTTGCCTGATGATATTTTGCTATTTTCTGTCTTTGACTAATGACCTGTTTATACCTCTCTCCCTTATCAGAGCGCACAGGCTTCACCATCAGGCCTGTGGCTGGCTATCTCTCCCCCAGAGACTTCCTGGCAGGCCTGGCCTTCCGCTTGTTCCACTGCACGCAGTATGTCAGGCACAGCTCCGACCCGCTGTATACTCCAGAACCGTAAGTACACTCACTCCTGGGTCACCCTGTTTCATTGATCACTCAGCATCAACTCAGCTATCAATATCAGTTTTAAAGGCATAAGCAATGGTAGAGTCAGTAATTTGTACAGTAAATACTGTGGCTAAACTAAGGCTGTTGAATCGCAAGGACCAGACTCTTTTCAGTTCCTGATTTACATTAACATTAAATAACTCATTGGTATAATATTTCTTTTAATCAATAAGCTTGAAAACTGAAACATATATAAGAAGAGCCTTTTATAGTAATGTGAGTTGTAATTGATGTTTCCAGGGACACCTGTCATGAACTGCTGGGCCACGTTCCTCTCCTGGCTGAGCCCAGCTTTGCCCAGTTCTCTCAGGAGATTGGCCTGGCGTCGCTGGGAGCCTCTGATGACTCTGTGCAGAAGCTTGCCACTGTAAGTGCTTTAATGCAAAGGCATGAATTACAAACAAGAATTCAATGTTTAGATTTCAAGCGGAACAGCTATTAGTCTGAAGTTGTCTCTATAACTTTATGTTTTGTTTCTGAACAATGCAATGGAAACAAATTTGTGTCTAATGTGCACTCTGTGTCGTCGTTGCAGTGCTATTTCTTCACAGTGGAGTTTGGCCTTTGCAAACAGGAGGGGAAACTGAGAGCATATGGAGCCGGCCTCCTGTCTTCAATCAGTGAGCTCAAGGTTAGTAATATACACTGTCACTGTATCAGTGTAACATTAATCACATTGTCCAGTGCTTTTGTTGTTCTCAAGTTGCATATTCATCATTAGAACAGACACAATGTACTAATGTGTTCCCTTTGCTGAGATTAATGTCTCTGGTTTGATGATTTCATTGACCATGTTCCTGTTTTTTTCCCTCTCAGCATGCCCTCTCAGGAAATGCCAGGATTACACCCTTTGACCCCAATGTGACGTGCAACCAGGAGTGTTTAATCACCACTTTCCAGGATGTCTACTTTGTGTCTGACAGCTTTGAGGAGGCCAAGGTGAAGATGAGGTAAGGTTTAATTAGGTTTTAAAAATAAAAAATAATATGTAATATAATAACTGTGAGTGGCAGCCTGAACTTTCTTTTTACATTTTTAAACTTTAACAACGGTACATTTTTATGATTAATGATGATTATTATGAAGCAACACCACAGCTGGTAAACAGCAACTCCATAAGTCTGAACAAACATACACTCTTTCAACGCTCTGTCATCTCTAAAAAGACTTGTTATCTTTGTGTCTCTCCATGTCTTCTCACTTCATTGTGTGATGCATAATTAACACTATGCTTTTGTGTGTGTTGCCACAGGGAGTTTGCTAAGACCATCAAGCGGCCGTTCACGGTGCGCTACAACCCCTACACCCAAAGCGTGGACGTGCTGAAGGACACCATGAGCATCAACAGCGTGGTGGAGGAGCTCCGTCACGAACTGGACATCGTGGGCGATGCGCTCAGCCGACTCAACAAGCAGCTGGGAGTGTGATTGGACCACGAGGATGCCTTTGGCTCTAGATATCTCCATTCCTTACTCCAGCTTCCTGTGATTACCCTATAATAAGGATAGGATCCTCCACTGGGCCACACTGACCTGATCAGTCAGATATGCAGCATATCTGACCCAGATGAGTCAAAGATCTGTATCAGGAACACCTTCTCTTGACAAAAAACAACTGTATGGTATTCTACAGACCTGGGACATGACCAACCTAGGCCTATTACCTTTTAATGTAACAATAACCTTCATAGTGTTATTTCTTCATATGAAAAATAGACACAATTAAAGGAGAATTCCGGTGTGATATTGACCTAAAGTGTGTTGAAACATGATACCGAGTGTGAACGTATGTCTCATAGCCCATCTCGGCTTGTCCCCTGCACTCCAAAATCTGGCGCTAGTTAGCCGATGCTACCAACAGCTTTTTCAATGGTGGTGCTTCGGCATCGGGCTAGCCATGCAAATAAATCATACTCAACGCTGAGATATGTTAGATATTTTTTAAATTTAGAGAGCACTCATTTGCTAGCTATCTGTTTGTTTTTTGACTGGTGGTTTTGTTGGTGGTGGATTTATGCAAGGTGGCCATATTAAATATGAAAGCCTTTTATGTTACATGATATTCTTGTAATGTGATTGTCTTTAGAGAAAGAAAAACTGTATTTGTGGCTTCTTCCTCTTTTTTGAGTCTTTATCTTTTGCTTACCTAGACATGATTCACCATCTTTAATGTGATGCTGATTTCAGTCATTTGTGTGAAGATTGTGCTATTGTGTTCTTAACTCTCCCAAGCCACAGTTTTAGTCTCTCCTATTCAGTTATTCCACATACATCAACAGTGATATTTAAAGTGTAAATAAAATGTTAAATGTATGATCTGTTGTGTGGCAGGCTACTTGTCAATTTGTACCTTGCATTATCCCATAAAGTAGTATTTTAAAGTGTACTGGGTGAAACACTGTTTGAAATGCTAAACTCTGTGTCTCTGTAGCACACATGTAATGGCTGAATATTATATGCTCTTAATAAAGAGTAATTATTTTTGTACCCTTCAATGAACATCCTTGAAAGTGTTTTTTCTATGCCGTGTGTGTGTGGGGAGAGAAAGATTAGAGTAATATTTTAGAGTTTATTAACAAAATTAGAACATTATTATATGGTCATTAAAAATCCCCCCAGGACATTACAGTACAGTAGCAGCCACATAGATGGTCGCAAGCAACGACTGGCCTATAGCCTACTACAGTCATTGGTGGCTAATGTAGCACTTTTTCCAACAGCAGTAAACAGGATGATTTAGATGAAACTTTATGGACATGCATCAACAAGATATTTTTCTCCTGTTACTGTAGAGGATGTTGAAACCACTGGTCTTCAAAAATGTCCACTCATTGTACTTTGGCTCCACCTATGGATAACCACAGCCCACAAGCCTCCCACAACCTGCATCATGGCTAGGCTTTCCTCACTTTACACTTTGGAGCGTTTGGATTCTCTTGCTTGTAAAACCTTTTGAGCATGTCAACCGCCTCTTCCGCTCGATAGCCAGAAATGCACTTCAAAGATGAGCCAGTGAGCAGGTCATCATCTGAGGCGATATTGAGAACAGAACCACAGCCACCGAACCTTTCGTTCCCACAGCCGTACACAATCAGAGGGATGTTCACTAAGCGCAAAGCAGCTGAACACATAATGCAGGGCTCCACAGTCACATAAAGTGTGGTCTGTGCACAGACATCTTTGAGATCAAGATCTCTAGAACGACACCACTCCATCACCTGATCGAAGGCCACCATCTCTGCATGTCGAGTGGCATTTTTGGTGTCATTCACTTCATTTCTTCCTTTGCCAATAACCTCATTTCTGTATACCATGAGACAGCCAACTGGTACCTCTCCGTTTTCCAAAGCCTCCGAAGCCATATCAAAAGCTACTGCCATCCACCGTTGAATATCATCCAAGTTAGAAACATTTTGTTTCACTCGATGACTGATGTTACCACAGGTTTGCATTCTGGTCCTCAACCCTTCGCCTCTCATGCCAGAAATCACATCTGAGAAAATCTTGGTGTTGCTTGGCCAGCGCTATTTTTGACCAATTAGGGCTTGACAAACGTAAGTGAAATGGTACAGAAATCAGTTAGAAATGGCCAATTGTCTTAAATTCCTCGCCATGAGACACGTTTTAGGTTTTTTAGACATGTTCGGCGTTTCGGCGAGTGTAGCATGCCTGTTCGACTGACTCCTTCCTGTCCTTCGTGTAGTGACGTCATCACACCGCGCGCATTGCAATGTTTTCATGACTGCGCCCGAGCCCTGCGCACACAGGCCACATGCAACTAACCATGCACCTCGCCTGCAACCCATGGACACATACACAACAAAATGCAGGTTGTACACGTGGGTACGTTTGATTTAAGATGAGTAGCCGTCTGTGTAAGTCACCTCATTTTCGGAATTAGCATGTCATAGTACCTAACTTTATATATTAGTTTAAAAAGTTGACATTGGCTACCTCCAGACTATTTCTTCTTGCCTGTGCTCTGTGAATAAGGGAACTCTGGTTTTAGGGCGCAAACAGTTATGGGCAGTTGGGACAGGGAAACACCGAAGACCTGGCGGATCCGCAACATACTGAATCGTCTCTTTTAAAGGGCGTGATTTGCATCACTGGTGGAGGTGGGCACTCAGCTCTCATAACAGGTAGGCTTAGCAATCTTATTATGAACTCAGAGCTTGCAAAGGCAGAAATCATTTTGTAGAGAATACACGAGATAGTGATTAAATGATTTAAAGGCTATTTGCAATCATGACAATGTATCCACAAAGCTTGTGTTTCCCACTTTTATGGTTTCATTAATTGATGAGGCAATTCTCCCTCCCGTGTAGTCTGTGTAAGCTGTCAGTAATGTTGTGCTGGTGTCCATAGATTCCGGTTCGCTGCTAGTTTGCGGACAGAACCACAAAGGACAGCTTGGCCTGGGTCACACCACGGAGGTGTTGACTTTTGTTCCCCTTTCTCTCTCAAGCCCTGTTCAGCAGGTGTGCTGCGGCTGGGATTCCACCCTCTTTCTCACTGGTAATGAATGAACCTCCTGTAGTACCCTCTGTAGTACTCTGCCGGTTTCTGTTATGAGTCGCCAAATGAATTCTGATGATGTCTGACCGTGGCAATGGGTTATCTTTCTCAGACAGTGGCCAGGTGCTGTCGTGCGGCTCCAATGCGTTCGGCCAACTGGGAGTGTCTCTGCAGGTGCCCTATTCTGCAGAGCCTCTGCCAGTCCAGGTGGGCATAGACAGCAGATGAATGAGTCTGCAAGTTTCAAACAGCATGGCTCTTTGTCCCTGAAACAACATGTTGACCTATATCAACAGACATGTATTTTTATGTTTTCTTGACAATTTGTTGATAATGGTTTTTAGTAAATGGGAATGAGTGTTCATATACCGTAGTTAAGGCCTAAAACATTGTTTTGCGTTCTTTCTGTAGTCTCTGCACGAGCCTGTCATCAGTATAGCAGCTGGACTCAGACATGCCCTGGCTGTGACATGTAAGTAAGGCCTACACATGACGTGGCTACTTTGTTATACACCTCATAGTACTTTTCTTGTCTGTGTCTGTGTACATTAACCTCTCCCTCTCCCAACATTAACTGTTTATTATAACTGTGTGTGTGTGTGTGTGTGTGTGTGTGTGTGTGTGTGTGTGTGTGTGTGTGTGTGTGTGTGTGCGCGTGTGTGTGTGTGCGTTCTTTAGGCAGTGGTGGTGTGCATCAGTGGGGTAAAGGGATGCACAGTCAGGCCAAACGATGTAGACATGACACTGTGTTACCGTCTTACCTGTCTTCTAAAGAGCCTTGTAAAGTTCCAGGTACACACACACACACACACACACACGTATGCACATTAAGAATCATATGTATTTGCACTGGGACTCACACATGATAAGCTCACACACAATTTGTCAACAGTGTTGTTGTATGATGTACAGCAGCGGTTCCCAAACTTTTTTCCCCGCAGACCACCTTCTACATCCTGACTCGGCTCGCGTACCCCCACCATCCAACACATAAAAAAGTAACACATTCTATTGACGCATGATAACAAAATCAAAATGTGCAACTGGTCTATGAGCTCTCATGCAAAAAAAACAGTGTGGAGAACCACATTAGAATGGTTAGATAGCATCTCACTGCAGACCACACACTGTGGCTTTGGGCAGTCTGTCTCCCAATCCATGTGAAGCCTAGGGCTATATGCCTCATCATACTTTAGTTTTCTTCGCACAGTCTTTTCTGTCTCGTTCTTTCTTTTATCCTCCTGCGCTCCACCTCCGCCTTTATTAGTCTGCCCCCTATCCCATCGTTACCTGTGTCCTGCTCTGTTTCTCTCGCTTCTCCTCTTTGATCGCTTTAATTAGGCCTTTTGGACAGTGTCCCTGTTTTTAGCCAGTTTTCCATGTTTACGCAGCCTTCTACCTAGCCTATACTTCAACGAAACTAACGCGCCAGATATTCTGGCTGCCCGCAGGAAATCACGTGTATTGTGTGTAGCTTATTTTGAATGAATACATAGCCTATTATAGAGTTTATAAATTATTTCTTTAATTTCACGGTTCCATATCATTATAACCCGATTTGAAATGATGTATTATTTATGAATGAATTAGATTATTAATTCATTAATTAATAATTTTAACTCCTTTCTGCCATTGCCCTTTTCATCTCGCGTACCCCCTAGTGGCAGCTCGCGTACCACCGGGGGTACGCGTACCACAGTTTGGGAATCCCTGATGTACAGTATGTCTTACTTCTTAGGTCTGGATCTTGTGACCTCTGTAAAAGTAGCTGCAGGCTCCACCCATTCTGCGTGTCTCACAGGTGAGTAACTTTATGACGTAACTGATTATGCCTCATTGAAGTGTACTGACATCTGTGGGGGTATAACAGGCATGACCCCACCAATTCAGTAATTTGTCATCACACGCATTTGACCAGTTTGCCATTTGGCATTATATCCTTGCCATACTTGGTTGTGCTTAGCTTATAATTCATAATTTGAAAATGATTCATTTTCTTGAACTTGATGTTTCTTGACTTGAAAACCAAACTCTTTTTTTTATCCAAATGATGGATATATCAGAACATATATCTTGTTTATGTAATGTCGGGTTGGTGTTGTGTGGTGTTTTAGCAGGGGGAGATGTCTTCCTGTG
>NW_027468565.1:9290690-9388190 GCF_046254945.1 Alosa pseudoharengus
CTGGGTCTGTGTATCCCAGACTTTTTGTTCTTTATTTGGGGCACACATATATCCCTGATGTCCGTGTGACTAATTGTGCCTTGCTTGGCTAACTGTGTCAGGCAGACCACACAGAGCAGCTCACCAGAGACCTGCTAGCAGCTTTAGGGTGTGACATACCGTTTGCTCTTGATTATGGCAAGGACAGACACTTTTCCTCCCACCGTTCACTCCTCAAAATAAGGACAGGAATCGAGGACAGGGTGGATACAGCTTCAAGCTTTTGAGTCTGTATCTGTCTGATTCCTCATAACCTGTTACTCAACCCACATGTTGAAGCATGTTGAGGGTTCTAACTATGGAACATGAATGGCATATGCATACTACAAAATACATAATACATGCTGTACACACACAGATCAAGTACGCTTATGTTATAGTTGTGTTAAGTTAATTATGAATGAATTATGCAAGTAGAATACAGGTATAATTATTGGATGAGATGCTTACATTAAAATGCAGTGGATGTATGAACGTGTAATGGAAAGTGGTCTGTGTGTGTAAGTGATTGATTGAGTCTTTTAAGCATGACTGAAACCCAGGACATGCGGAGCTGTTTGTGTAACACACACACACACACACACACACACACACACACACACATAATCACATGCTTCAGTGAAGCTGCACGTCAGAGCACACTTACACACAGCACATCACACACACATTCAGACACACACATACACACAGATACAGACACACACACGAAACATGAGCCATAAGCACCAGCTTAAGCTGATGCTCCAGAAAACAGGACCGTCCCAACCACAGGAGAGATGGAAGTGAGAGGGAGAGAGAGAGGGAGAAAATGTAAGGGGTGGGGGATGGGAGGGGTTTGTGTTTCACAGCAGACTCCCTGTTGCCTTGACAACACCTCCTGCGTGGCTCTCACCACGCTTGTGTGTCTCCAGTCCAAGGCGAGATTATGGAATGTGAGCAACGGCGGTGACATTGAGAAGAAAGGAAAAAAGATTCCCTTCTCTCTGTTTCTCTCTTCCTTTTTTTCCAAGGGTATGAAACAGCCCAATGTTTGAATTAAGATATATCACTCCAGCTTTAGAGGCAGCAGCAACCCCATGCTTAAACTGTCAGCTAATCTCTTTCTGTGTGAAGCCTCGAAGGGTTTTTGGTTGCTCGGATTATAGCCAGTAATGGGAATCTATCTGTCTGGAGCTCATTAGCTGATGTCTATCTGTCGCTGGCATAATTAACCAAGCTGCTTCAGCAAGAGCATTATCATTGTCACTGAAGGACATGTAGCAAATTCTCACAAATACTGTGAATATATGTGCAACTGAAAGGAAAATGTGTGGGTGTGTGCGTGTGTGTGAAGGATGAGAGAGAAAGAGAGAGTCTTAGTCTAGGAGTGTGTGTATGTTTTTTTCCCATGGCTGTCTGCCTGCCTTTGTGCAAAAAATAAAATGTGCACTGACGTTTCCGTGTGACATAAATCCATGCAATCATCTCGGCTGTGAAGCCTGCCATATCCGCTTGAAAGCGCTGGAAGGTGCATGCCTTGCTGAGCTTAAAACCCTGCACACGGCACACGCTACCCAGGGACTCCCAGATGAGAAACTGCCATCTCCTGAAGCCCCCCCCACCCCACCCCACTCCCCTCCCACCACCACCACCCTCGCTGTGGATCACGCTACCCTCTCTCAGTCTCAGCTTACCCTGTAAATATAGACCACCATGAATCATGCCTGTCCACAGACAATTCGACATATTAAATCAACCTTGGCAATGATCAGCATTGATTGAGAATGCTTTGTTGATGTATAAAGAGAACCAGGGGCTTGGTTAACTTGGGTGTTGGGTGTGTCATGCATGTTTTTGTCTGTTGCCATGATTTCCATTCGGGGGAACCTACATGAAATGGCATCGCTGAGATCAGAGTATTTTGGTTGACATCCAATCCCCGTCTTGGGCCTGGCGTAGCCCGTTCATGCATATGGGAATCACGCTGGAGTGATCTGCAGTGTTAAATCAGTCCTGAAGTCAGCCTTGTAGCATGACTCCTGAGTCATGAGCATCCTTTTACATGTGCGCAAACTTAAACAGAGAGTGCACATTCTAAAAATTTAAACAGAAAACTATTTTGAGCTGCTCCTAGTCTGCACACTGAGACCCCAACCCCCATCACACACACACACACTCACACACACACACGCATAAGTATAAGAGAGTTGAGTTGTGTTAAGCTTTTCATAGTTGGAAGTCATGTGACTCAGGCTGCTCATCTGGAAACAACTGAATAGCAAGGTGGCTAAACAGTAGTCAAAAATAAAGTTCAAAAGTTCACTCTTGACAAGCAAAATGCAAGTCCCCGAGACAGTGCTGTGCATATATGCCCAACATCATAAAATAGCAAAACGTCTAGAGGGAGGTGCAGAGCTGCATTCAGTGATGTTCAGGCTGTAAGACGCACTTACAAAACAATGTCAAACTCAGCATTGCACTCACTTGTACCTTTAGCAAGACACCAGCCAAGTGTGATCTGCATAGAACAGACAGACACATACTGTATACAGACAGATTAATCACACATCCAAATATTCAATGTTTTCACCTTAATGTATTAAATTGAACTGTTCTGTCTGTCTCATCATCTGTAGTCTGTGACTGAGACTTGGTGAGTACAGAGGCCAAGTGCTGTCTGTCTACACTGAGGCGGTTGATGACCCATCACTGTTCTAAAGATTTTTTGTTTACACTCACCCTAAGTAGACAGGAAAGAGGGAAGCATGACAAATTATTCCTCACTATTCTGGAATGTAATAAATAGTGCACATTCCAGGCTGCCTCTCTGAGACCCCACATGGTGTTTTTTTCTGTTTCCATGGGAACAGCTTTGCAATGCAACATGTCCATGAATAACAGAGAAGGTGTCAGAACGGTGAGTGAACATCAGCTCTGCGAACGTGTCTTGCTTGGCAAGGGTGATCCCCCCCCCCCCCCCCCCCCACACACACACACACACACACACTCTAATGAGGCTAAAACCTTAAAGCTTGAGAGGCCACCCACTGAAATCCAGTAAAGGACTGAGTAATGAGGACATAGGAAAGGGAGGTTTAGGAAATAAATTAAGAAGAAAAAGGCAGGACCACAGACATGCACACCAAAAACACATTCCTGAGTGGGAATGATAAAAAAAAACAGCAAACCTTGCTGATGCCTAATTTTGTCAAATTGTAAATTGTAACATGGAAAAATATAAAAACAGTGGTGATGTTGAAGAAAAGAGGAGAAACATCCACCCCAAAAAGAATGCAAGCTCCCTGGGGTTGCCATGACGACTAGACCTGTTATGTAATGTTGTTGCCATGGCACGTGCCATTGTGAGGATGGTGACCTGGCCACACCTCCCAACACTGACCAGCACCACTGGCCTCAGCAACTGATCAGTGGTACATCAGTGTTTTGTTTATTTTTCTTTAACATTTTAATTTCAATTATTTACATGTTTTCATGTTAACAACAGAATTTGTTTTGTCTGTGGTCTCTCGTTGTTATTATCGGCATTATTTCCTGATCATCCCTCCGGTGTTGCCAGAGTGGGACAGATAGCTGAGAGAGTCTAGCGTAGTCCATCTTCCTCACTTCTCTAGGCCTCTGGCACCGTTTTGAAACAAGTTACGCTCAATGGCAGTCGTATTAAAAAATGATCAGGTGGAAATTATGAGAATATTAATAATTTGGTGTATTATGCCATCAAGGACATTTTTTCTTCCTGTATCTGATTCCTTCTTCAAATCGGGGTTGAATTCTAACACACACACACATACTGTATATGTGTGTGTGTGTGTGTATGTCAACATACTATTTTGAATGCATTTCATATGTTAGCAAGATGTAGAACAATTATCTTAAGATAGTAAAGAACAGCTTCATTGGACATTATTTGACCTATTTCTACAACTGCTTTAGAGATGACCACCTTACACACAAAGGAGTGTTTTAGGTGTTTTTCTTGTTTTGGGGAGAGGAGTGTTTTGTGGTCATATAGTATTCATGCTTGCTGGCATACTGTTCTACACCAGCCTGCTGAAAACTTTCGCTCTGGGGACAGTAAAGACGTTGGGATGATGTGAAGTGAACAGACAATTAGTGCAGTTCAGACCAGTTCACTGCCAACGCGGCTCTAATGAACACGCACTAAGACACTGCATAGTTTTTTGGTCATTAATTGTCTGTTCGCCCATATTGATTGTGGGAGACCTTAATGAAGAGATGGGAAGACAAGCAAATAAGCCTGTTTTATAAGTCTTTGAATATGTGCCATGTTATTTATTTTGACACCACCAAGCTGCAAGTTAATGCTATACCGCAAATTTAAAATGTAATTTCCATACAGAAGTGTCATACAGAGGTCTGGAACGTCCTTTTTTAAGCCTGCTGACGAAATGCTCTGCTCTTTCAGTTGCCCTCTCCTGACTAATGCATGTTGAATGAAGCTGGGGTTTCCAAAACCAATTTGTGTGTGTGTGTGTGTGTGTGTGTGTGTTTGTGTGCTCACTCTGGCTGCAGTGTCTTCACTTGTGCCTCATATACCTCTTCCTGCAACCGTCTCCATGTTCTCTTTCTTCCAGGGGATTGTCTGTTCTCCTGGGGATGGAACGAGCATGGAATGTGTGGAGACGGATCCCTTTGTGACATCATGCGCCCGCAGCCAATCCCTGCGCTCCGAGCCGCCAGGCCCGTGCTGATTGGCTGTGGAGCAGGACACTCTATGGCTCTGTGCTGTTTGAAGGACAGGGAGGTGGAGGACTGTGCTACTGCTTCTGCTGCTCAAGCTGAAGGTGAAAGCGTTTAAGGCACTCACCTGCCCTTGCTGCTAACGCACAAATGGTCACATGAGAATGTGTGACTTAACCGAGTCCTTATCCCCCCCCCCCACACACACACACACACACACACACTGCAAGGACAAAGCCCTTCATGACTACATTTCAATATGAGTAAACATAGAGAGAATGAGATCCCTTTAATTTGTTATACTCTCATGAGATTTACAATGTTTACTCTAAGCAATATTTTAAGTAGAGTGTTTATGCACTGTGTGGCTTTGCTGCAGAGTCCCAGTGGAGAGGTGTAAATGGAGAGATGGAGAGGGAGTGTGTTTACTGCTCTCTGGCACTGGTTCTTTTTCAGCCCGTGCACATTAGATCATTACAGCATCGTACATGCCCCTGCTGTGGGACATACTCCATCATGATATAGGTTTATGGCTCTCAACATGATTGACCCCCATTGGGGCTGTCTCGCTGAGGGGACTGATGTCTAGACTCTTGACTCCTGACTATAGGATAAGCCCTGGCATTATGATCATATCACTCGACTGAATGGAACGTAAATTCAGGTGTCATGTTAAACCCTTTGTCAGTGTCTGCCTAGTACCATTAATAAAAGAAATGGCTTTGGTTTATCTTTTTGCCACTGTTAAAATGTATGTACAGTCTCAGGATACCAATGAATATGCATGTGACTATAACAGAGGAAGGATTACACAGACACTGTGGTCCTCCAGGCTTTACCACATGTCTGAGCTCACCATCCTGGCTCTGCTCGAAGGCCTGCTGTGATTTGAGACACTTTTTCCACATGGCTAAATACCTTACGCTACACAAAAGCTGTGTTGGTGTGTGTCTGGCATGCCTTGTTTTGGATGGGTCACTGTGGGAGTTTGATGCGGAGCTCCAGGCAGAAGTATCCGGTGTAAATCGCTGCCAGGGCAGGACGGGGCAGGCCCCCTTGTGTGGGCTGGGGGACAGGACAGGACAGGACAGGACAGGACAGTAGGCCAGCCGTGAAATATACCACCCTGGTTCTGACACAGCGTGACTTACTGATCTGGCCCACCGCCATTACTCACACAGCCTTCGCATCTCTGCTGAGGACGGCATCACTCTATGGAGGCCATCTCTCTCTCTCTCTCTCTCTCTCTCTCTCTCTCTCTCTCCATTGCGGGGGGATTCCCTGATCACTGACCACATTGCCCTGTCATATCACTTTAGATCACGTCACATCCTCACACAAGTGAGACAGACTTGAGGCACTGAGAGCCCTTGAAGCCCATGTGACAGTGGCCATGCTAGTTCAGTGGCATGCTAGTTCTTAAAGTCTCTTTCACGCTACTGTAAAATGAGTTGACTAAATAAAAATTGTCTTGAAAAGTGATTTGTCATGGAATGCTTGCTCAGGTATCCCTGTTGTGAAACAGTTTAATTCTGAGTAACTGAGTCTGGTTCTGCTGTTATGATATCTGCTGTAGTGCAACCAGTGCAGTGTGGTGTGTATGTGGCATGGCCTGAGTCTTCTACATGTACAATTACCCATAGTCAGAGGCAATGTGTATAGCATTTTATTAGTGTTTCTCATCATTTATTTTTTACTCATAATTCTCATAAAAGAGACACAAAATATTGCCTGAACAACTCAACAAGTCAACTCAAACTACCAATGGAACAACACCATGGTTAGATACCAACACATTTGGCTGTTCAAGAAACACACATCGAAGACTTGTGGGAAAGTAATCACAGTAGGTATTGGGTATTGCCATTTCTGAAGTCGTGTGGTGTAGTTTTTTTCTTCACGTTTTCTATTTTGGCGTCGGTAGCTCGGTACCCTTAAGGATCTGATCGTATCTCAAGTAGTTCCCCCACCTCACGCCTGTGTTGACCAGGCAAGGCGTAATCCTCCTCTGTTTGTGCTGTTAAAGGTTTCTGTTCAGTCTTTCCTTCCAAATCTCCTTGGAAAGTCCTGGAGGAGTTTTTTTTTTGGCAGTGTGTTTGCAGTGGTTGTTATCTCAGTGCTGGTCCCTAAGCGGTGTGTATAGGGGGTCACTTTTTAAAAAAAACCAGAGGGGTATACTGCAAAGCAAGATTACTGATATTTGAGCCAAAAGCTAGAGCTGTGTTCAAATTGGACAAACAGAGGCAACAATTCGTGGCAAGCATGTTTTCTTTGATTGTTTAAATTTGAATGTTTTTTTTGTGTCGACATCAAATCAAACATCAAATTGTTTGTTGTAAACTGTAAACAAAATTGGCAAACAATGAGGCACTCACCACACATGTTAGCCATTGTTTGACGAATTTGAAGTGCACTTTTCTGTTTAAGGCTCAACTTACAGCTTATCTCGCGGGCAAGGTTTTCAATGATTATAAGACACAGTGTTGGTTCCTCTTGTCTTTCATATTCTGCTCCGTGTTTGCATTCGCCTGCACTGATCGTTGGAAACACTAATGAGGGAACGTGAGGACGGGTACATTTGCTTCAGACAAACCCTAAAAAAGGTGACACCTATAGTAGCTTGATATTATTATTAAACTTATACTGGCCTATCTATCACCCCAATCAAAGTCTCTTTGAAGGGTCCTACATGTTAAGATATGTAAAGCTATTCTAAGCTTAAAACCCTGTCTTAAGGACCTCAGAAGCATTCATGATGGACATATGTAGTGATCACTTACTGATGTTTGCAAAAGAATTCATGAAGCATTATAGGTTTACTGAGGTTCGTGAGATATGATACTGAACTATGAAAAGGTGTGATATGGCTCTTTTTTTAAATGGCCAGGTTGACTAAGATATTTAACAATATTTATGTTGAATTTGTGACCATGCTGAAATGGTCTATGTTGTCTAGTGATGCACTCTATAGCTCTGGCTACTTTCTGACACCTATTTGGTGAAGACAACTGAGTTATTATTTTCTTTTATTTCTAAATCATACTGGAATGTGAAAGTTTGCAGGTGCAAAAACTGCTAAAAGGCATTCATGATGCACCTACTGTGACAGCTGCCATAACCTAAAAATTAAAGGGTTTGTTATACCATTTTCTTCCGGGTTTTGTTGTTTGCAACTACATGAGGCGATGTCATTGTGCACATGGTGTCAGTGGGGCTGAGTGAGAGCATTACATCCGGGGTGAGTCGTCTTGGCAACATTGAGAATGGAAGCTCATTGAATAAACAGAAAGGTGTCCTAGTTCCTCTAACAGAACAGAAATCACAGTCTGGGTACACACACCACAGCAGAGCACAGATGGGAGGAGAACAAAACATATTTACAACATTGACACGTGAAAACGCACACACTTGTTCACACACACACACACACATTCATAAACACATACACACACAGACACACACACACACACTGTTACACACACACACTGTTACACATACACACTGTAACACATACACACTAAAACATAGGCACTTTCACAGTACAACAGCACAAAAAAGCACTCCACTGTAACAGGGCTACTGTACGGCTAGACAACAATGTTTCATCTGCACTATGGCGGCTACATCTATGCTGAAATAGTCTCTGCCACACACACCCATGAGGAAGATGCTGATCTACTGTACACACACACACACACAGACACACACACACACACACACACATACACACAAACATTCTCACTCACTCACTCTCACACACACTATAGCGTTCTCAGGTAGGTGATGTGGGCGTGTGGTTCATGCACATAGTGGTTGGCACACCATGATTCATGACACACACTGACTCTGTGGGCTGTCTGTTCCGGCGCCGCCGCTGCGACTCTAAAACACATAGAGGAGAGGAGAGAACAGCAACAGCAACAAGGAAAAATCATATTAATACACGACCAACGCAAGGAACGAAGAAGAAGAAGAAAGGCACTGATCAAGAACACCTACAACAACAACAACAACAACAACTACAAAAAACAAACAAAACAAAACAGGTAGATGCTCTCTGCCTTGGAAGTAAAGGGGAGGGGAATGGGGGGGGGGGGGGGGTCATAGACACAGCCCTCCCCAGTAACAGGTCCATGCACAGGGGTCACATTTTGCCATGCGTTTGTGTGTAGTCCATGCAGTGCAGAGCAGGTAGCGGTCACATGGTCACCAGCAAGGCCGTGTGTGCACGGACATACACATGCATTAACATGTGCTTGCACACAAACGCTTACACACATACGCACACACATACGTACACATACATTGAATACAGGGATGGCAAGCTGACATGCAGCTTCCGCATGGGTGTGAAGTCATTTAGGCTGTCAGTCAAACTTGTTTTGTGTGTGTGTGTGTGGTGTGGTGTGTGCCATGTCGATGCAGTGTGTAGCAGGGTTTGTGGGTTCGTGCCTGCTTCCAAACATCCAAGTATAGTCTCTCTTTGACCTTAACCAGACCTATCTGCCTGACCTCCTGTGCAACTGTCTGTAATGGCGCTGTGTGTGATGGGATCAATTAGGACAGTTAAACACATTTACTCAACGGATTCAGACGACCCTCACAGTAGCATGTTGCTATGGGGATGGCACAGGTCAAAGAGAGGTTTAAGGTCATGTGTTGCTCAGTTTCTTGGTAACACAGGTAGGGGAATAAAGGTTTGTATGTTTTTGTCTGTGTGTGTGTATGCATATTCTGTTAAATAAAAACAGAGGCTAAACAGATTGAGTACAAAAATTTATTTCATGCAGGATATTATTTACATAGTTAGTTATTTGCATACTTTTTGTTCGCATACAAGTGCATGCATTTACCTTTCCCCAAGGTACCCAAAGGTATTAATAGTTTTTCAAGAGTTTGTTTTTATCCATGAAATATACTGCATATAGATACATATATAAATGTTTATATATAATGCTGTATTAGCATATGTTATATTTGTCAATTTAGTATTTGAACACTATTGTGTAAAGAGTTACATTTTCAAAGTGATTCCACAAATATCTACACTAAATTCAATTATATTCACAGTATGAAACGGAAGTTAAGAAAAATAAACGTTTAACCTTACACAGAATGAAAATGCTTTAATTTTTTCGGCTGTTAAGCTAACTTTATGCTTGAAAAATAACATGCTCAGGTAGGGTTTCATACTGATGGTAAAGTGCTTTACTGAATGATGCTCTCAAAACAAAATAATGCCACGTGGTCATTTTGACCACTGCTACTACTGATGGCCCTCATGTACATTAGAAATTTGGGGAAAGGCAAATAAAATGACAGCAAATAAAACATTTGCATCGCTACAGATGATGCCATATTTTTATCTGCCTCAGATAAGTATCAAGAAGCTTTGGATGGAAGGAGAATGTTCGCACATTTCTTTTTTTACTAAAAGACTTACATTTTTTTCTCAAGATAGTTCCCATGCAAGACATGCAAATGCAAATGGACTTTTTTTAGTCATTTTAATGTTCATGATACTTATAACACTAGTATTGTGAACAGCGATAGTCTTCTAACTCAGTTGCTTATGAACTAAACTTGGTGAGACTATTGACATGGGCGTTCACTAGTCTTTTCCTAATGGAAACTAACTGCACAAGACGCAAAACCACTGGCTCAAAAACGAATGGCAACGCAAGTTCAGGATTGCTTTTAGACTAAAAGCAGCAAAGAGTGAAGGAGGATAGGTCCTGAAAGAAAGAGAGGAGGAGGAGGAGGATGAAGGAGAGGAAGAAAAGCAATGGCAAGAGGTAGAGAGCTGAAAAAAGAGTTAAGATAGAGAGAGAGGAGGGTTGAGTTGACTTGTGATACTTGAAATGAGCAGGATCCTCAGTGTGACTTCAGGCCTGAGCGGCCATTTTGGTCCTGCATGTGAGTGAGAGTCTCTTCCCAGTGCTACAGGATGGATGAGATGGGGGGGGGTGGGGGGTTGGGTTGTAGGGCTGCCATTCGGGTCCTGCTTGTCTGAGTTTCCCCCCCAATGCTACAGGATTGAGACTGTCCTCAGTGCTACAGGATAGATGGAAATGGCGGGGGATGGGAAGTGGGGCGGCCATTCGGGTTTTCTGCTTGTCTGAGTTTCCCCTTAGTGCTACAGGATTGAGACTGTCCTCAGTACTACAGGATGGATGGGATGGGGGAGTGGGAGGGCTGCATGAGACAGGGGGGGCTGCAGGGGAGGGCGGAGACTGAGGACACTCCCAGCGGGCCGGAGGCCATGCCGGACATGCTGCTATGGCTCCAGGGCCTTTCACAACCTTCACACGAGGAGAGAAAGAGGGCGTTCAGTATACCACACCACAGCATCCTCAGCTACCTGTGTCTCTGTGTGAGAGGCACGAGAGTGGTGGTAAGTCTGTGTGTGTGTGTGTGTGTGTGTGTGTGTGTGTGTGTGTGTGTGTGTGCGTGTGCGTGTGTGTGTGTGTCTGTGTGTGTTTTGTGTGTATTTCCAGTCCTGATCTGATGTCTCGGCTGAGTAGCATGTGTGAGTAGCATAATAGCATGGTGGTCCGTCATGCACGCTATGAACTAGACTGCCTACTACAGCATGCATGAGGAGGTTGCTAGGTGGCGCTGGTGTTCCAGTGGCATTCCGAAGGTTAGCACAACTATAGGAGACACACAAGGACAAAGCCAGCATCTCAGCTGCCTGCCTGCTCTCCCTAGCACTTAGCCCTTGGAGATCTCCCTGCTCTAGTCTGCTGCTAAGCTAAGCTAACTATTTCATTTGTGAAGGGCACTACTCTGCTCTTATGTAGGATGGGTATTTAGGCTACTACCTAATGTGGCTAATTTCTATTGTTTGTGTGCCTGGTGCATTTGAAGTAACTGTGTCGTGTGACTGCGTCCTGTGTTGTACCTTGTGTGTTTGATGCTTTTGGTAGTCTTCTCGATGTTGTCTTTTCTGTCTGATTTCTGTCTTTGATTTGATTTCTGATTGCCCTATGATGTTGACCTCTAAGAATTGTCTAGCGTGACTGGCTGAGTCCTTCGTCATGTGACCACATGCCTCATGTCCCATGCTGCATTAGTGCGGTACACCACCACCGCTGTGTACCTGAGTTATTGTATGTCAGCATGCACCAAGTATGCTCAAGGCAGGCAAATGCACCAGAGCTCCCAAGTGATCATCACACACAAATCCATCATAACAGCAGTTTGACAACAACACATTACTTGACAGAGAAATGAACTGTTGCAAGAAAACGACACAGCCCTGGACCACTAACTATATACTTGACAGAAAGTGAAGGAAGTACATAATTGTGCTGGGGAGTGCCATTGTGCATTTGAATTTCTATTGTGTGTTTTTGTTTGTGTGTGTATGTGTGTGTGTGTGTGTGTGTGTGTTTGTGCATGTGGTGGGCCATGACAAATCATCTTGGTAGAGGTCATGCTAACTGCATCTCTGTGGCTATGCTTGGCTGAGCTGAAATGCATGACAATTAAGGTGTGCTTTGAATACTAAAACCAGCACGCCTGCTCTGCCTGTAACACTGAGCTGGCCAGCAGCCAGTAAGACTGTATCTATCACTCTACTAGCTGAAAAGAGTAGAAGCAAGGAAGTGACAGCTCATTGGGTGTATATTTTACGCGGGACTTACTCTGATGTTGCTTGACAGTGATTGGGTGATACCTACCTTTCCTGACTCTTCCTCCCGTGTGATTGGCTCGCTCTCCAGGCGTCAGCAGGAAGCAGGGCCGCTCAGCCCTCTCGGTTGGGCTGAACGCCTCCTCTGGGGAAACCGCTTGGTCGATGTGAGGACAGTCTTCGTTGGCCAGAGCCGCTTTGGACGCCTCGCCATTCACCTTGAAATCTTTAGAAAATACAGAGAGCCAAGGAAATGTGTAAATGCACTGCCGTCTACTTAAAGAGAGGAGGCGTTTTGCACTTGCCAAACATCTGCCATGTCTGGCCACAGCAGAGGGTGCTATGCAAGGCACTTTCCCCTGCCATTGGAAGCAGTTGGCCTGTCAGCATCTTGCCCAAGGACACTATGACATGAAGCCAGGAGGAGCAGGTGTCCTACCAGGAAGTGTCCTGCCTCCTGAGGGCTGTTCTACTACACCATGGTGAGACGACAGGGTAGTCAGTGCAAGACAGACATTTATTTGCACTTATATGACTGTGATTTTATTTGTTTTATGTAGTTTCACCAGAACGCTCTGCTGTTCTCAATGCTGTCCAAAAGTTGATTTTAATGGACAAAAACAACACCACATCACATCATGTCCTTGTCAAGGTGTCAGCCTGGGAAGGTGGTAATAGCAATTCCAGCTGCACACAGTTCATCTTCAGTGTACACAAGCTGAAGAATTGCTGACATTAGGTGTCAGTATTGACATTAAGTGAGTTGCGGCGCTGATGAGGAAGACTGAAGAAAAAAGCCACCTTGAAGAAGTATTGAGGTCAATCACACATCACCTAAGAGAGGAGATGGTGAATCACACAGCACCTCATGAAGTGGATGAGTCAGGTAATTTTAATCCACTAAGCGCTCATGTCCTCTCCATTCTCCTTTGTAACCCCCCCCCCCCCCCTCTCTCTCTCTCTCTCTTTCTCTCTGTCTCTCTCTCTCTGTTTCCTATCATACATCTCAGCAGCATATGTTAGACTAACCTCCCCATCGACCCTGCAGCAGGACACGAGGTGGTTACCATCTGAATCATCAGTTTTCAACAGGCTGAGGACAGGAGAGGGTGATTTGGAAGACATTGGGAATGCAGAGTCAATTAAGTGCTGGATCTCACTGGTGGAGGACGCAGAATATACAGTAATTCTCTCTGGCTCTCTATTATGTGGACGCAATGAGAGAGAAACAACCTAGCAGCCAGCTCTGCCAGCCAAGGCTGAAGATATTCAGTCTTTTAAAAAGAGATATCCATGGTGACAGTGTTGATGATGATGAGAACAAATCTGGAATCCATCTGGAATTATCTTACACTTGTACTGCAATAGAAAATGTTTGCCTGTGAAAGGATATGACTAAGACATTGGAAAATGAATAAAATCAATGGAAACTGAGTTAGTAAGATAAGAGATTGGAAGGGCCAGTATGTGTCCATTTACATACTTCAGTGATAGTGCAGGGCTGCTTAAGCTTGTTAGGATAGTACACAAGTTAGGACAGTATATGGCACTGCTCTATACTTGTAGTATTACTACTGTAATATGTAGTGTGATTTGGGACCGAGAGGGACTTTGTTGAGTGTTCCATACCTCTCTTACTCTTGTGATCCACAGAGAGGCTGGCTGTTGACGGAGACAGACAGTGAAATGAGACAGGATGGAGACGTACACACACACACACACACACACACACACACACACACACACATGAAACACAGTACACAAAGTGCTACCCCTGGGATGGTGTGTGCGTGTGATGCACTCCTACCTTGGTATCTGATCTCCGAGAGCTCTTCCTGGGCCAGCGGGCAGGGTTCGCTGTGGTTGCTGTGTCGGGGCGAGTTGATGACGGACTTACAGTAGTTGGGCGAGCCGATGGCGGGCGCGCGCGGGATGTGCCGGTTCTTCTTCTTTGGTAGCTTCTGCTTGGCCATGGCCAGGGAGTAGTACATGCCGAAGTTGTTGACGATGACGGGCACGGGCATAGCGATGGTGAGCACGCCGGCGAGGGCGCAGAGCGCGCCCACGATCATGCCCGTGGTTGTCTGCGGGTACATGTCGCCGTAGCCGAGGGTCGTCATGGTGACCACCGCCCACCAGAAACCGATGGGGATGTTCTTGAAGTGCGTGTGCTCGGAGGCGCGCGGGTCGTTGGGGTTGGCGCCGATGCGCTCGGCGTAGTAGATCATGGTGGCGAAGATGAGCACGCCCAGGGCGAGGAAGATGATGAGCAGGATGAACTCGTTGGTGCTGGCGCGGAGCGTGTGGCCCAGCACGCGCAGCCCCACGAAGTGACGGGTCAGCTTGAAGATACGCAGGATACGCACGAACCGGACCACGCGCAGGAAGCCCAGCACGTCCTTGGCCGCCTTGGTGGAGACGCCGGACAGGCCCACCTCCAGGTAGAAGGGCAGGATGGCCACGAAGTCGATGATGTTGAGCGTGTTACGGATGAACTTGAGCTTGTCCGGGCAGAAGATGATGCGCACGAGGAACTCGAAGGTGAACCAAATGACACAGACGCCCTCCACGTAGGTCAGCTCCACCATGGTCTCCGTCTCCTCGTAGACATGCACCACCGTGTCGTTGTCCACCACCTCCACCTCGGTGAAGTTGAGGATGGGGTTGAACGCCTCGTGGGTCTCCAGGCAGAAGGTCGTGATGGACAGAAGGATGAAGAAGAGGGAAGCGAAAGCCACCCACTGATGTGGTGAAGAGGGGGGGGGGGTAGAGAGAGAGAGGAGAGTAAGAAAGGGGAAAGAGAGAAAGCACAGTGTTAGAAAAAAGATGGAGGTGAGAATTGGAAGTCACAGATACATAGGGAAAATGAGGGGGGCAAAAGAAAGAGACAGAGCGGGATGGAGAGAGAGCGTGAGTGAACAGTGAACAGATATCTGTTTCAGTGGAGGTGGCAGTCTTTCACAACAGGAAAGTTACAAGTAGAGCCACTTAAGAGACACCTTCATTGAAAGTGACTTATGGTGTTACAGTGACACGCTGTTATTTATGCCTGTCCTCATGGGGGTTGAACTCCATAACCTTGGCTGTATTCTTGCCCAAAGGTATAACTGTGTGTGTGTGTGTGTGTGTGTGTGTGTGTGTGTGTGTAATAGTAGTAGTAGTGTGTGAAGTTGTGTGTATTTCAGAGACAAAACATTCTGAGCATGTCCTGCAACCCCCTGACTTCCCCCCGAAGCTTCTGGATCTCAGATGATGTCCTAGTAACCCTCATCTCCATATCTAATACATTCTGACACCACAGAGGCTATCTGATACCAGCAAACTACTGAGGCTTTTTAAATCCTAAATCCTCAGATATTTTCTTTTGGTCTAGGAGCCAGTGATGTCAATGATGTCAAAATAATGTGTGGAATCTCTTGATCAAAGTGTGTCAGGGTTGAATGGAAGCATCACCACACATTCACATCAAAGAGGTACCATTCATGCATACTCACAAAATAAACATTCAGTGCCTAATACAGAAAAAAAGTATGTTATCTTCATCAAGATTTCTTTCCGGTCAGTTTGTTACTTTTAGTGCAGTCCAGACAGTGTATACTGGTACAAATCCATCAGACGCCTCAAACAAGCTGTACCTTCAAAGTGACAAACAGCAAATTGGTTTACGGCTGATAAGCTGAAAGTGAACTCATGTGGAAACCTAAGAGAGCGCTGTTTGAAGAAATTGGGACGCTTGTGTGAATTTCTTTCAGCTCATGTATTATGAATGAAATCTCCTGTGTCTGAAGCCATCACTGTCTTAGCCAAGTTGGCCACTGATTCATTCTCTATTAGGCTACTCATCATTTCCAGAGGTGTAAGTACACCGTGCTCATGAGTTTTGTTGAATCACAAACGAGAGTGCAGGTAGACCACCTGCTCACGAGTAATTAAAAAAAACACAGCAACACATCTGTAACCTGATGAGAGACACTGTGTTTAGTGGCTGGAGAAGCAACACAATACAGGTAGCGGCAGATAGCGGCCACATGCCATACACACACACACACACACACACACACACACACACACACACACACACACACACCTCCCAAACGGCTGGCTCAGCACAATTAGGCTCTGCGTCTTTGCCTGCGTGTCCAGGCGCTTCTCTGTCTTCCTGCACAGTCTCTGTTGCTTTACTCTTTCTCTCTCTGGAGGGGAAAGTGGCCAGTCAACAGGAGCGGCTCACTCAAGCCCAGCTCCTCCGCAGCTCCTCCGCTACCTCACCCCAGTCCCCACCAAGGTCATGGCAGCACGTGCTGAATGATGCAGGATGACGACAAGGAGTTGTGTGTGTGTGTATGTGTATGTGTGTGTATGTGTGAGCTTGTGGGCTGGACTGATTAAGTGTGAGTGTGTGTTGGTGAGAAGAAAGAGAGCTGGGGTCTAAATTTAGCTTTACGTCCCCCTGTAAGAGGGACAACCACCATCAAGGTCACATTATTAAGAAGGCTGGCTGTCTTCCGTGGTCATTAAGGAAAGCTTGAACTAATTATATTATATGCACACATTTTTGTGATACTGTATTTCAATTCCAGGTGGACCAGTGTTGTGCCATGGGTTAGTTGCTGTTGCAGTGCTGTTGTTGGCGCTATTGAGCACATTTGTCAGCCTGCCTGTGGGGTCTAAATACCCTATCTGATCTAATCTGATCGATCCTGCACAGGGTCATGTGATACGCTACACACAAGTACAATTTGCATCCCCACTGCTGTGCTGACCTCTAGCCAATCAGAGGTCAGTGTTTTATCACCTGTTTCCTGAAGCTTCCCTGCAGCTTTCCCTCTTTCTACTGAAAGACCTTTTCTCACCTGTTCACTGCACCTCATGATTCTCAATGTAGAGTAGTGCACACACACAAACACACAGACACACTCACACACATACACACACACACACACACACACACACACACACACACACACACACACACACACACATATACACACTCACACATATACACACACTCATACACACACACACACACACACACACACACACACACACACACACACACACAGGAGTGCAGACCAGAGACAGAGGGAACCTGAACCAGCGGCTGCAGATGGCTTTCAGTCTTTCCAAGAACATAATGCGCCTCCTAAATGCCACCATCAGCACACACACACACACACACACACACACACACACACACTAGGCACAAACACACACACACACGCACACATCAGACACAAGTCACTCCTGCTGTGAAGGTTTGCCTCAACACAAAGACACAAACACACTCTCAATAAAAATACAAATACAGACAGCACCACACACAAACACACACACACACACACACACACACACACACACACACACACACACATAGCCTCGGCCGTCTCGTCTGGGACTTGCAAATTTGGGTCAGGCAGCACTTACATGTAGTCATCCAAACAGAGTAACCGGTCTGCAGTTTGAGAATGCCTGGGTGCACACACATACACACACACAATTGCACATACACATACACACACATAGATAGATAGATAGATAGATAGATAGATAGATAGATAGATAGATAGATACTTTATCGATCCCCAAGGGGAAATTCAAGTACATACACACAAACACACACTCACTCACACATACGACCAACACGATAGCTCTCCTCTCAAATACTCATCCTCATTTGGGGATAGGACCGTTAAATTGTTTCGTTTTCTCTGTTTTACTCTCGTACTAAGAAACCACTTGTGATGTGTCCACTAAAATATGCAACATAACTAGGAACTGAGGACATGAATAGCAAGACTGCTAGTGTCTCTTGATCGGATAAAAGAAGAATGAAGTCATGTGATGCCTTGCACCATGGCAGAAGATACGAGAGGAATTAATAAGACAGTTGAGGGCAGAAGAAAGGAAGAAGGGCCAATAAGGACAGCAGATCACACTGTCTACAGATGAAACTAGGGTTACACATTTAAAAGCGTACACCAACAACAAACAAACCTGTATTTTCAGTTCTCTGGAGGCAGCCATTGTATGGAGACCGAGATAGAGTGTTCTGGATTCACTCGATGGCCCTAACAAGCCTGGCCTGTCAGCTCTTCTGTCTCTGGTTAAATTTGTCATGAAGTGGATGGCTTGGAGGGGAATGACGTCAAGACCTCCCTCTGTGAGCGTTCCTTTATCTCAGATTACATATGTTATGAATGGGGAAACTATATTCAGTTACACCCCAACACAGAGACAAAGAGGAGGGAAATTGCTCTTTAAAAAGTGTACAATCTAGGGCCATTAAGATTCTTTGTTCTGCCTCAATAGAAAAACCATTCTTTGAACAGCAGTGTTTGAAGAATCTTTTGCTCACCATCTTTTTTTCAGTTCCGAGATTTCATTCAGAATTCAAAGGACCCCACACAGATACGTTTTGGCGAGCAGTATGGAACCTGTTTTCCCATGATGGTTGGTCCCTGATCATATTTTCCATATCCTGTCTGCAGGACCCTCTCCCTCCCTCTCTGTCAGCGTGTGTGTGTGTGTGTGTGTGTGTGTGTGTGTGTGTGTGTGTGTGTGTGTGTGTGTGTGTGTGTGCGTAATTGCGTGCAAGTGAGTGTGTGTGTTATGGATCTGCTCTGTTACTCCAATCTCTATAATTGCTGCTATTCGCTCTGTCATTGTTAGTAAGGTGTGTGTGTGTGTGTGTGTGTGTGTGTGTGTGTGCAACAGACAACCAGAGGGGAGAGCATGAATACAGCACTCTGGCTTTAACCTCCAGAAACATCTTTGCCATTGTTTCTAATCACATCTGTCTGTTTATCTCTCTCTGTTAAGACAGCTGCAGAATGATGCCATTGTTTTAAAAGACACTCATTATGTTCTCATGCTGAAAAGCATAGTGTCTTAAGATGCTGTTCAAGTTTGGAAACAATATAGTGTTACTGGTGCTACGGTCTGAATATGTTTCAGACGTTTCCAGGACTATGCTACAAGATGAAAATTGCCCAATAGTACACAGGAAATTTCATCTGATCAAAATACAGTAACAGAGAATGGCAGCTAGTACAACAAAACACCACAGTAGCAGGAGTTAACTGATTGGACATGTGACTGAGTCATTAAGTTGACAATGCTGGTGCCTGCTACTCTGGGCTGGTACAGAGATATATTTAAATGAGGTGGAAGAGAAGAGTGTTGCCAGAGAGAGCTGACAGCGGTCGTGTCACAGTTGACGCTGGCCACTCTGTACACGCTGAGAGCCACCAGCACACAATCATTAACAAACTCTTCGGTGGATATTGGACGTGTGAGGAGGAAAAGGATTCTGGGTCGAGAGACAGATTAGGGAGCTGGCCAATAGTTTATTTTTCTGAGACTGTCTGAGCTCAGGGTTCAGGCCTGGATCCATCTCTTGGGGACTCTCTCATGGACCTCTCTGGTTCATGTGGGAAACTGATCTTCATCCAGTCCCACAATTGCTAACAGAGAAAAGGGGCAGGTTTGTGTAGAAACAGATTCCTCTGCATTGATTTTGTGTGGCGGGACAAAACCCCAGATCTAGAGGTGGAGAATGCATTTGGTCTATCGGTCAGAATTCAGGAGAGTTATAATGTACAAACCAAACACACAGAGACCAAATGTAGTGCATGATTCATTCAATTGGTTTGTCCTTGGAAGTATTTACGAGGCAGAATTTCACAAAGGTGAGCCTGTACCTATAGCAAGGTCCCTTGTGGAGAACACTTTTTTCCAAGTCAGGTCTGCAGTGGAAAGACTTACAAGAATAACAAGCTGTTTTCAATAACAAGTATTCTTTTCCTGTATGGTGCACTAAATTTCACACCTCAACTCACCAGCAGTGCCTGAGTTAGCATGAGACCAAAGGTGTGAATTGTAATCAGAGGACACATGACACATCAACTTCACTGTCCCTAAGAAAAGCCACATACTGTACATACATACTTATGCAACACACCCTATGCCATGCATGTCCTGTGTTCATGCAGCTTACCTTGAATCATGAATAGGACATGGCAACACAACTCCTGTGGAGGCTGGTCTTTTAACCACAACACATTGGAGGTGTATTTGTAGGACTTGGAATAAACCAAGTGAGGTGTTTTTCACAGAGAGCGATTTTCTTCAGCTCACAGCACATTGCCTTTAGCCAGAGACTTGCTAATGAGGAGACACATCACTCAAAAATTCCTCCATAGAAATGCATGGGGTTAGCTTGTAACGCCAATATGGCAGTTGTCTACACGTATCCCGCCCCATCCGTGGCAAAAATGTCGACATGTGAATACATTGTGCCAATCATGTGGTGTGTTGTGAATACTGTACATCGTGCCAATCATGTGGCGAGTGTGATCTCGCCGCTGAAGCAAGGTTGGTGTTGTGAAGCCTTCCGCATGTCTGCCCGAATAAGTGCCCAAAAAGCATGGCAATATGGCCGCCGAGTGGAAGGACTTTGCCTTAGCCTATAGGCGGCTACTATGTACACAGATGGATTGATTCCAAATGGTGGAGAGCCACAGGGAACTGAACACAATTCAGTTAGGGTCCTCTATTATTATGTCCCCTGTAGCAGTAGAGTGGCCATGTCCATTTGAGAACCTTTGGCATCGAGAGAGAGGAGTAGTTCGCACACTGAAAGAAAAGACTTAAACAAAGTCTACAGAAAGGAGTTTTTCATTTAATTTTGGGAGCAAGAGCAGACGTTTCAGCCTTTGGCATCACCATCCTTTACTTTAATGAGCTTCTGTCTCTGAAAGAGGTCCACACTACAGTATTACTTGGTTCATTGTGAAAGTCGGCGTTGATTGTCAAACTCCATTGTACCTACTAATATGTCAAGAACCAAGTTTGCTTACAATGATCTAATACCTGCTTGCATGCTTATTGGAATCATGTTGAAATTGTGCCCCCTGTATAAAAAAAAAAACTCATGAATGAATACGAATTGTAAGTGAGATTCAGTTTTGATTGCTATTATTCCTCAAAATAATTATCCGTGAGAAAAACAATAGGCCATGCTGTTATACTATCATAAAATGCTTTACAGTGTTGTAGAAGATATCTATGAGATATTTAACAGACCTATAAAAATAATCACAGATACTGTGAATGGCAGCTTTTTTTTATTTTCATGCAATTCAGGAGCTGTAAAAGGGACCAGGGCTAAGCATCAACCTCACATTGATTTCAAGCCTTACATTATTTGCCTTGGTAACCTCATCAAACTCTCAAACTCCCGTGCTAATTTGGGGGTGTTGGCAGTGTTATTATTTTTGCATTAGATGAGGGGATTAGAGAGGGGGCTGGGCGCCGTGGGTGAACTCAAATTCAGAGGGATCCTTCACCTCCTGGAGACTGTGTCAGTCTGAGAAGCCGTTCCGCCATTTATGGACGACTACACAGATGCATCCACCGTGGATACAGTGTGTAATTGAGTTAAGGGTCTCAATTTGATTAAAGAAATCTAATTAAAGAATACTGTGATGGAACAGCTTTGCCAAACACTTTAAATAGCACTTTCATCCATGCCTTTTTCACACAAATAATGAGGGGGTAAGCACATGCCAATCACAGGCATCATATTCCATGAGCATCATCATGCATGAGATCTACTTTATATTGTAAATCATGGTTTAGATATCACCTCATGAGGATGCTTTTTCATATATCCTGAACCATCAAAATTGTTTGTTGCAGAAAAATCTTTGTGGCTCATCTCTAAATCTTAGTATAGTCAGAAAAGCCTACCAAACAGTGGAGGGAACACTGTATCACCTCATCAGTCTTGTCACAGACACAGTATACATTTTCTAAGAATGGCTATAACTATAATCACCCATTACTGTTACAGCCCATATACTGTATGTAAGCGCCTTGGAACTCTTTGTGAGGCACAATAGCATGTCAAGGTCAAGGTGAAGGGATAGACTACTCTACTGTAAATTGTCCTACACATCAATCAACTCAGAGAATACCCCTGTTTCACCTACTGTCATGCTACTCTGCGGCGAGAGAAACAGACTTGGGTAAACAGCAAAAGCGTCACAATAAATAACAAACGGGCAACTTTAAACTGGCACCTCTTTGGAGCTTGGAGGACTGCCATCAGACTGTTCCCGCCTGTGGCCAGAGTTGTATTTGAGGAGACATTGACCTATATTGACTTGACAGCCAACACCCAGCAGTGTGGGTAGTGGTGGGGTGAGGAATTAAATGGTGGGTTTTTAGCGGCTGTATGGAGAAGGGTCCCAGGTCCTCACAAGTGACAGTCAACAAACTGTGACCTGACAGTGATGTCAGATTCAATGGAGAACCTTTTAGAGGGACAGAGATGCTTGGTACAAGGAAATATATATATATTTTTAAACTTGTGCACTAATTATTATATGGGGTTGGATACTAAATGGCAATTGTACAATATTTGGTGTCCTTGTGTTCATTGGCTTGGCAAAAAATGGCTTCCCTCTCGCTAACTGAAAGTCACAAGTACATTAGTGACCACTGTGCACCATTATGCATTACGCAATAGTGTCTGCAATCAGGTGTGCTGTGCAATGTGAAATTCTCTTAGAAAACGTTTCAAGGTCATTTGTAAGGCTATGTGGTGACTTCAAATGAGGTTGCATGCCTTGAATTATTTGTGTTTTGCTCTCTTAGATCTGGGCTACTGTGATAAATGTTTTTGGCATCGTTGACTATGCTATGTTCTCGCTTGTATATTACACACAATCTATGAATGTGACATTTACGACCAATATGTGCATCATGAAGTGAGTTTTCACTGCCAGTTGATGAAATAGCGTACCACTGATCCTCCATAACCAGCGAAACTGTGCATCAGACAAGACGCGTCTATAGACTATTGAAGAATAATGTCTCCACTCACCCTTGCATATTTAGACGAGTATGGGTCCTCAAAGAGCGCCCAGACATGCTTCTGCCAGCGGCGCCAGCGCCCGGATCTGTTATCGGGTGAGTCCCCCTGAGCTAGCCTCCGGGTCATCTCCACACCCTCGTCCCCATCAGCAGCCTCTGGCGGCACAGTATCATCCTCAGACTCTTTGTGGTTTGGGTCGAGGGAGCCTCCGGCGAAGCTTTCCAGAGCCTCCTCAGCCTCCCGGTGCTGGCGGTAGGTCATCCAGCAGCATGGCTCTACGTCCGTCTCATCAATGCCCCAGAAAGCCAACTCTTCCTCGTAAAGCGGTCCGCACACATCCGCTGGGCAGTGCAGTTTCCCAGTCCGGTAATAGTTGAGGATGTGCGCAAAGACGCCCGGGTGACGGTCGAAGAAGAACTCTCCAATCTGGGGGTCATAGTCGAAGTTGTCGTGCGCATCCGGCTCCGTTAGCCAGGCGAGGCGCGTGCCGGGCAGCGTGCGCAGGGTCCCGCGGTAGGTCTGGTGTTTGATCCCTCCCACGTTTATCACTATGCGATCCTTCTCGTCACTATGGCCCATCGCGTCCCTTAGGCATGTCTCCACTCCGCTCCGGCCATCTCAACACTATCAGGAGGCTACAATAACAGCTGGGCAACCTGTGCAACACATGTGCATAGATAAAACAGTAACCAGCCTCCCACTGGAACTGGATGTCCTTACGTTATCAAAACGGTTGAATGGAAAAAATATATAAAATCCCTTGGTATAAAAATAGTTTTATGGAAATAGATATTGTTTTGATATATCAATGTGAAAAGCTGTTCCTTTTGATTGAAAATGGCTATCTTTGTAAGCTGCAAGACTTGTTTATCTCCCCAGCAGTCCAAGACAGACAGAAGCCCAGAAACAAAGACTGAAAACGGAGCCGACCGTTTTCATGAACGAACACCTCAGAAAACGCCAAATAATCCCGATGATGAAAAACACATTCGTCCTCCCAGTGAAATTAATCCACGCTTGTGACACCCCGTGTCGTTTTCTGGGGAGTCATTCTCGGCGAGGTGTCATTTAGCGCAAGGTGACTGTACTGGTGCTGAACGGACAGCGCCAGCTCCCCGAAGAGCCATAATCAAACCAAGTCACCTTCCTGTATTGTCAAAAGGCTCTCTCCCTCCCTCCCTTTCCCTCTCTCTCTTTCTCTATCTCTCTGTATGTGTGTCTGTATGTGTGTGTCTCTCTCCCTCTCGCTCTCTCTGCCTCCAAATGCCAGAATCTTCCTGTTCATAAACACACCAGCAGCCCTGTTAGCCAGTAGGTAGGTCCTTAATGTCGAACCCTTGACTGCTCGAACTCCCTCACCTTTATAGACTACGCTCGATCATTTGTGACTCCTCTTTCATCAGGCGGAGAGACACATGCCTCTTTTGATGACCAGAAAACAATGATGCATTTGAAGATAGCCTATGTTGAATCCTGTCGCTTGAAAGATTACTGAAGCACAGCTGTTGTTTAGTATTTCCAAATATCACTTGAAAGCATAAAGCGCAGGCAGCAGCAACAGGGTGGGTCTCGTAAAAATATTACGTCTCGAACAGCGGTTTGATTGGGGTGTTGCTCGCGGTTTATTTAGACTGTGTGGAGGCGAACTGAGTTTGAAGAACCCCCCCCCGCAAGGATTAGTGTCTACGTGCAGCGCGCGCTCCCACGGTACACGACATACTGGTCTCCACGAGCAGGACCTCTGGAACCTCGCACCGCCCTCAAAGCTCTGTTTCAGAAGCTTCTCTGCTTCCACCGGATATTTCAGATCCGGTGGAAATAACCCCCCCCCCCCCCCCCCCCCCCAGACTGCGACTGAGAGGTCAACGTGTCCATTCAAAATAATGTGTGAGGAATGTCGTCATCTTCAAAAAATGCCATGACCCCCCAGTGGTACATAATTGTCCAGACACAAAGAACCGCAATAACGAAAAATAAGTTTATTTATGGGAATACAAGGCTGCCCGAATTGTTTTTTAAAGGCAATTAACACAGCTAAACTGCCGACAGAGAGCGCTCTTAGCCACCAAGTGCGCTACACTACTATACTAGGCTACTAACAAGTACAAACTACACACACGCGCGCGCACACGCGCACACACACACACACACACGTGTGTGTGTGTCTATATATGTCTATATATGTGTGTATACCATATTAACAGTGTACAGTTTCAAGTACTGGGTTGACTTTAAGTACTGGTACTGGGTGTGTGTGTGTCTATATATGTCTATATATATATATATATATATGTGTGTATATTAACAGTGTACAGTTTCAAGTACTGGGTTGACTTTAGCAGAGGATAATACGCCCTTTTCATCTACTACAAAGGTGATCACAAACCAATTTATGTTCCCTTGGTCTCTAATTGTTTACTTATCAGGGCTATTTAGTTACCAGATTTATTTATCAAGCAATTGGCCCAGCGCAGCAACAAGTCTGTTCATTAGATGAGGATGCAGATAGACTACAAGTAAGCTACTTTACATTTCCAGTGGGCTATTTTGAAGGAGTCTGCATTTTCTGTTAAACGCCTCTCTTGGGTCTGAAAGATTCTGCTTTTCAAAAGCAGAGAGAAGGCTTGTGATCGCCTCGTTGCTTTCCTTTGGCCGTATCACTTGGTGGGCCGGCTCTCGGTCTCGGTTTTCAGTCTTAATTGAAGACTGCGGCTGAGCTCCCGCTCTGCTTTAAACAGTCAGGAGATTCTCCCCCCCCAGAGCAGACGCCTCCTTGCTGGATGTGAGCCTCAGACACTCCTCCACTCCCCACACACTCGACAGCGCAACTTCGGCTGGAGGAGCACCATCATCGTCACCACCATCACTGCTTAACCTTGTTTGCTTGAAACTCAAGAAGATATAAACTAATAATAATAATAATGGCTGTCACGGGCTGCTCTCAATGTATCAAATACATGCTCTTCTTCTTCAATTTCGTTTTCTGGGTGAGTATATTTTTGTAATCAGTGTGATGTGTAGTCATTGTTTGAGAAACAAACTCATTGATACGGGCAGTTAGATATTAAATTATCGAGATGATTTAATATCTAACTTTGACATTAAACATCGACAACGTTTTCAATTAATTCATTTTGGCAGAGTATTGTGCGTAAACGCAGTTAAAATGGATTACTGGTAACGTTAGTAAGAATTTCCTGTCGTTGGTTGTATCATAAGAGCTGCCTTCCTGAGTGTAACGAAGTTTTACTCCTTGATGAATGAGCAACAAGTGGAATTAGGGCCTTGCTTCGTAGCCCTGCCTGTGTTTATTATCTTGGCTAAACCAAGCACATACCACAGCAACAAAAAAGTGCTGCACGCTGAACATGCTGATTTAATAGACATTTACATTTGGAAGAAGTGCGTTTGTAAACACGCAGGGGAGGATTTTTTTTCACCAGCGCAGCTTCAGAACAGGAACAAACAGATGTCAAACATGAGATAAATGGGGGTGTTTTGTTGCTTCTGAGTGCCACAGTAACCAAAACTTAGAACAAGGACATGTTAAATATGCAGGTGTGCCTGTGTGAATTAATATGTATGTGTGAGTTGATTTCTTTCTCTCTCTCTCTGCGTGTGTGTTTGCTCATGTGAATGAGTGTTTTCTGGTATGTGTGTTTCTTTGCAAGTCTCTCTGTGTATGTGTGTGTGTGTGTGTGTGTGTGTGGAGAGTGAGAGAGAGAGAATTCGTTTTTTCTAGGCTCTGGGCTGGGATTTGGTGCTCCCTTCACAATGTGGGCAGTGGTCTGTGTTTTATTTAAAGTCATGCTGTAATTGAAGCATTCTGTTGGGAGAAACCATGACAGTGGAGTGTAAGGGCTGGAACAGGAGACGTGCAGAACATTGTGTGGCTGACGTTTACCTAGAAATCAATTCGAACTGACATACATTCATTTACTCACAGTGCCTTAATATGCAGCCATCATTATCATGTTATTTTAAGATGTCCAGTCAGTGTCATTTCGGAGTTCACCTTCTTTGCTTACATAAACGAAGCAAAGTGACACTGACTAGTATGGAAAGATAGCACAAGAATGACTGCTGCCATACAACTAGGGTTGTACGTTTCAGAGAGAATTAGGTCTTTTTAGGAAGGATCATGCCAGCACCAGCAGTGGTGGTAGCCTGGTTGGGAATGTTATCTGAGATCACTCTAAAATCTCAACAGTGAATTGGTTTCACAGAATTGCTACTCACCATAAAGGAAATGACAGGCTTGTTGACTTGTTGAAATGCAAGGGATGGGGGCGAGAGAGGCGAGTGCACTCCTTTACCGGATTCTGTACCCAACTATATTAGGAGTGGCACTGAGCTTTGAAGTAGGGTATTAAAACAAGGAAGGGTGATAGTCTTTTTTGTGGGAAGCATTAAAGTGAGATTTGAGTCTTGATCTTGTAGAGTTAACCTGACCCTTAGCTTTGTCTTGCTGCGGACAGTTCAAAGTCGTCGTGCTGTGTTTGAATTGGACTGTGAAACCATCGGCACAGCAGACTGCTAAGCTGGAGTGAGCCAAACCTATTAAAGTACAAAAATACAACCCTCTGTTCTGATGACCGGTAGTTGTTCATACAGTTGGATGACCGACCACATGTTGTTTGGATAGGTAGCCTGTGGGCACTTACCAAGAACTGAAGTGTATACGCAGCTGCTACCTTAGTAGCACTCTTCTCTCTCTCCCTCTCTCTTTCTCTCTCTCTCCCTCTTTTCTCTTCTGTGAGGAAACTCTGTCCAAAATACACACTGATAGTATGTAACAAATTATATTATGAAGTTGTGAAGTTCAATCAGCTGATAGAATATGTATGATGCGCTCATCAAAAAACTGCTGCTAAGCTGTATTGTTTTCTCTGTCAACATACAGTATGATTTATTTGAAATTACAATATAATATTTTGCTTGTATCCTTCATTACAAGTTTTATGTAAGAACAGTAACAAAGAATGATATTGGTTTTCTTCCAATATAAAAAAGAACAACAACAGCACAACTAGTACTACCAACAGCACCACTACTACTACTATTACTACTAGCCTACTACTACTACTACTAATAATAATAATAATTCTTATAATGAATTTATAATGATCATTAATAATAATGAAATTCTTAATAACGTTACCAGTAATCCAAAAATAATATTTATCTGAATATTATAATACATTTTATTTATATTGGCCTTTAGGGTATGTAGAGACAGCAGTGTCCATCCAGCCCTTCTAGCAGTGGTATGGTGTACCTGCCCTTCATGGCCACCAACTGTCCTGGTGGTGAGGGACACTCCGAGCTGTGTAGCCGCCAGCAATGTTTACCCTCTCTGTTCCTCCATTAGTGACTCCCTGGCGTGATTAATAGTCTGGACTTCCCTTATCCTCTAGGCTATTTTCTTTTGCTCCCCACCCACACTTCACCGGCTAGCAGTTTGAAAAGGGCATTTATCCAGTCTGCTGCCGCTTCTGCAATCTCACTTTTATCCCAGGCAGGCAGGAGATGTTGGTTTGGTGGGTCCTGGAAATGCATGATATGTCAATTGACCCTAGAACCAATGACTGTGGTGCCTCATGAGTTTCCCACAGTCCGTATGTGACATATGTGCATCTCATTCAACCTCACCTCACTTTTCTTCCACACCTTGTTTGTTCACCTCCGAAGTCTAGTGAAGTCTAGCCTTTAATTTTTCCTTGCAAAAAAGATCTATATCGTATTTTGGGACACTGTAGAAGCGAATGATACTATTAACTAGAGTGGATTAGGGTAGTTAGAGTAATTACAGACGACCAAAGAAGTATTGTACACTGCTATAAAATTACTATAGAATTAATAGTATTAGCATAGTTCTTTTTCATTAAGGTAATTCAACAACTGTTATCTTCCCATGAATTCTGTGCAGCTCTGTCTCATGTTTACCGGTTAGCGGAAGGGGTCGTTGTGGCTGAGAATGGTCTGAAACAATAGATTTATTCTGAGCTAAATGGATGCTACTTTGCCTCATTCTGAGCTTGGGGTTAACACTGTGACTTAATCAAAGATCAATCTCATTTCCTTTCATCCTGTTTTGCCCCACTCAGGAATAAACAGCAGATCACTTTTAAAAAAGCTTATGTAATCACACATGACATTTCACAACAATATGATATAAATATGTAATCTCTTACAACAAGCAGGTATTATACTGAAAAGTAAACAAAAAGAGATACAATTACGTACTAACTTTATTACAATGTCTAACTTCCCTTATGCTTTTATTGTATGTTTCTAAACACCTTTCCTAAGCACCGTTAATAAGAGGACATAACTATAAAAAGGTGCACATTCTCATTTCCTTCCTATGAGGTTTAGTGCTGAAGGTTGGCACATGGCCTGATACTGTAGTAAGATCCTAAGATGTTTCCTGTGTTCTCTCCTACTCCCCCCCAACCCCCACCCCTGCTTCAGCTGGCTGGAGGCGTGATTCTAGGTGTAGCCCTGTGGCTTCGCCATGACAATCAGACAAGCACTCTTCTAATGATCCAGTTTGAGAACCAACAGGCGCCCAACACATTCTACATCAGTAAGTAAACAAATACGCACACACAAACATACACACACACGTATACACACACACACACACACACACACACACACACACACACACACACACACACACACACACACATTCTCCATCAAGTCAATAAGTCAAAAATACACACATTGTACATAATTAAGTAGATAAGCAAAACATTGTACATCAATTATGTAGACATATTTCACATAAGTAAATTAATAAAATTAAATAAAATCTCTTCAGTACTCAGACATATTTAATATTTCTGCCTCACTGAGCTACTGATACCGTTGTGAAATGAAGAGTTTAATGGGAAATTATACAGAACAAAAATACCAGAAAGGAATCAGTAAAAAAAGAAAAAGAAGACATGAATGTTTAGATTATCCTCCATGTTGCATAGGGTGGCAGGAAATGTATCCTGAAAGCCTCAAGGAAACTGGTATGTTGGACCGGTATGTCACTGGTCCTTGATGATGACAGTGGCTCCCCAGGCCTTTGTAGAAGTTAGGAGTCTGCATGCCTGTGAACTTTCTCATGAATGGTCGCCCCCAAATAGCCATGGCAGCATGACCCCTGCTACACGGAGAGGACAGGCAGGAAACAGGAAGTGCGTGAAGTTGCCAGGGGATAGTGACTGTAGGCAGGGGAGGTCAAGCGAACACAGTGTGTGTGTGTGTGTGTGTGTGTGTAAGCATGTGTTTGTGTGTGTGTGTGTAAGCATGTGTGTGTGTGTAAGCATGTGTTTGTGTGTGTGTGTAAGCATGTGTGTGTGTGTTTGTATGTGTGTGTGTGTGCGTGTGTGCGCGTGCGAGTAACTGTACTCAGTTCAGAGCTTTCTATTCCACCGTACCGTGCTGGAGGCAGGCCTCTCACACAAACAGAGAGATGCCTGATGCACCCAGAAGCTCTAAAGAATACTGACCAGAGCTGCCCACTCCCCCTCTCTGACCTCTCAGAGCCAGTGTGTGGACACTTACACTCAGGAGTGTCAGCTGCAGGTGACACTCTGTTTCTTAGGTGTTTGCAATGGGCCTGCATGCATTGTCCAGCAGAACAGGTGACCATGCACCAGTTACTTATAAACAACAGTGCGTATCTGGCTAGCGTATTTGCTAAATTAGCTTGCCTGCTTAATTCTACTGGGAGGTATAAGACTTCTAGGGCCAAGAATCTAGGCATTAGACTCATGCTGGAGATGTTTCAAGGGACAGCTGTGAAATTGAGCTAGGTCTGTGTAACTGGATAGTGATGTTCCCCTTCACAACAGGCCATTGCACAAGCACTTATTTCTTCTACAGTAAGTGTATTGATGTCATTATAGCATGGAAGATGGAAGATTGTGCATAAATAAATACAATCTGTAGAATTCATTGAGCCAAACAAACCTTTAATGGTAATAGTAGTTGTGCGACTTAATGGCTGAGAATCTATGTCTTGACAAAATAGTAACAAAAGTTAACTGTGAAACATGGTTACCAAAAACACAGTTAATTATGTGCTCCAATGTCAAATATGCTATGGGATGTAACTCCTTGTTACTCTTTGGATTTTAGATTCTGTTGAGGTCTTTTGCGAGAGAGAGAGAGAGAGAGAGAGAGAAAGAGAGAGAGAGAGAGAGAGAAAGAGAGCGTGAGTGAGTGAGTGTGTGTGTGTGTGCGTGTGTGACTAGAGGAAAGGAGGTTCCTGAGTCGGCAATGTGTTTTTTGGCTTGTTGGTGAGGTTCTGATGAGCAGGTCACTGGGCTGTTCACAGAGGCACCACACCCTCACTAACTCCAGAGAAGCCAAATAAAGCATCGTGGTGCTCTACTGCTCCACCCACCGAGACACACACACACACACACACACACACACACACAAATAAACCATTTATAGAACCACACACATACAGAAATAAACACAATCATCACACACAGTACATGGTGGCACTCACATGCACACTAACATACTGTATTTATGATTGTGTCCATTAACATCTACACCCACAGAGTTATATTCTGCCATTTACAAAACATACGAATATACGCACGTGCACGCACACACACACACACACACACACTTCACACACATATACCCAGCCTCTCTCTCTCTCTCACACACACACGTACACACACACGTACACACACACACACACACATACCCAGCTACTCTCTCTCACACATACACACGGACACATGTACTCATGTACACATGCACACATACTTGCCTCTAACCCACACACACCCACACCCACACACACCCACACCCACCCACAGACACATATACCCCTGCCCTGCTTGTGGTTATCTGTTTAGACCATCCGACACATGGCTCCCTCAGAGTTCAAAGGGCAGATAAAATACTTTTGCACCCATTAATTTTGTGCTGGGCCGCCCTCCTCCTCTGCGTACATCCAGTGTAAGTATACAGTTGGAGTGCCGATGTCCTGTGCTTATAGTCTTTTTATAACTCCGCATTGGGCTCCCGATTGGAGGACTCCATCCCATGGGCGAGGCCCACCCAAGAAAAGATCAAAGAGGTTTTCTCCCGGTCTACATTGCGTTTTAATCATTTTTTTCTCCGTGTTCCACGTCTGCCAAACACACGCCCTGGTGTAATTCAAATAAGCATCTGCATCTGCTCATTATGCCGCCAAATTAGAGCGTACTGCGGGATGTTTTTAGTGTGCTGGCATGTGAACCTGCCGTTTAAGCAGGGCCCGAAAATACAGACGGCCCTGCCCGATGCCCCACGCCCACTGCCAACCAGCAGGTCACTTCAGCACCACACTCACATGGACACACACACAAACACACACTCACACTCACACTCACACGGACACACACGAACATATACACACGGACACACTTACAGCTGTGTGTCTGAACAGCAAACAGACAGGACTACTGTTCTAGCTTAGAGAGCAGTTGACTCCTGGATCGAGCTGCTACTAGTCTGGCAGCGGGTACTGCAAACCAAAGCTAGACTGAGATTCCGTATCAGGCTGGGAGACAAGCAGAGGTCAGCGTAAAGTCCAGGTAGAGAGTTCGCGGAAGGTAAGCGTGGGCAGGCTAGTGTCTCCCAGAGCTCTCTGACTTCGGCCTTCCTGTCTGTGTCTTCTACTCAAACCAAGTTTTCCTTAGTTTTTTTTCCCATGGTGTTGTAACTTTCTGGTGGTCTAAAAATAGCCCCCTCCCCATCTGTTTTTGGTTAACATCTGTTTAGTGTGTGTGTGTGTGTGTGCACGTGTGTGTGTGTGTGTGTGTTGCATTCAGGCTTGTGTGAATATTTAATGTAATCCATATGTGACAGGGTGTGTACATCCCATTGTTTTGTAGGTGTGTGCATTGTTGGTTAAGTGTTCCCAGGTATAATGGACATCTACATGTTTCTACCTTGGAAGTAGCACATTTCTATCTAAAATGTCACACATACTAATATCTACTGACAACAAAATTCTGTTCAAATTATTAAAAAGATGGCTTGTTTTTTTTACATATATGTGGGCTTCTAGAAAGTATGATATTTATGATATTTAGTATGATATTTATGAAACATAACAAATTAGAGAATAGTGTAGTGTATCTGTCACACAACTATTTTCTTCATGCTGAGGCTTTCAAATGTAAGTCTAGAATAATTTAGGTTTTAACTACAAAATATTGTTCTTTTAACTTGCAAGTGTTTTTAAATCCTTGGCCTCATATGACTATCTCAGAAGAGCTTATAGAACACCCCAGAGTCCATTGAGACCGGTTCCTGATGGATTATCACGGACATCCATTCTAATAGAGGGGATGCGCATTGACATAATAGGCATGGTAATGGAATCTTGTTGCCATGTTGACAAGCCCAGTGACTTACAACTGGGCCCCGCTGGCCGTCCTCATGTGTAGCTCTCTCTCTCTCTCTCTGCTCCTTTCACCCTCTTTTCCTCTTTCTGTTACTCTCTCTTTTGTCTCTGCTTCCTAAATGGGTGTCTTTCTATCTCACTCTGAAGCATTTTTGTATATATCTGTATTCTCATCCCCCTCTTTCTCACAGTCTCTCTCTCACCTCCTACGTATCTCTGTCTCTGCTTGAATTTCCCCTTGGGGATCAATAAAGTATCTATCTATCTATCTATCTATCTATCTATCTATCTATCTATCTGTCTCCCTTTCTGTCTCAATCTGTTTCTCTTTTTCTACTCTCTCTCTCTCTTTCACACACACCTTATCTAGCCTAGTGTGTGAGAGCTTATTATCCTCTGTTTGTTCGGAATGCAGCTGAATGTGATGTGAACAACAGCAGCTGTACAAGTGCTTGATACAGAGGGATCAACATGTTTTCTCACTGGCCGGCTGTAATTGGTTCCCAGGTTCAGAATGGCTTGTTTTAAGCAGTGAAGTTGTCGTTTTTATTCCCCCCCTACCCTGTTTCCCTTCTGAGTTGCTATGGCTGTTGTCATGGTGACACAGAGAGAGAGAGAGAGCCGTTTGAGCTGAGCAATAGCAAGCATAGTTGTCAACATCAAATGCTTCAGGCAACAGGCTGCTCCATGAATATACCCAACATGGCAGAACCTAAAAGGTTCCTGGGAACTGGATGAGGAACCTTTAAGGTCCTACGTGGCCAAGGCAGCACCGCTTCTCAGGAAGCTCCAGAGGGGAAGAGTGAGGGAGGATGAAGAAGAGGAGAGGAGGAAGGAGGGGAATTGTGAGAAAGAATGCAGGGGAAGGACACGTCATCAACTGGGGTGTTAGAGGTCAAAGGTCATACACACACATGCCTGAGAGGCAGACACATACTGTACATACACACACACACAAAAAGAGAGAATCTGTTTGTGTGTGTGTGTGTGTGAGTGAGTGAGTGAGAGAGGAGGGGGGGGGGTTCAGAGAAGGAAATGGCAAGAGACAGAACCAGGTCAGAGTTCTTTTCCCTGTCTGGTTTGAAAACAGTGATAGGTAGGCAATGCATACATGTGTGATTGATTGTGCATATCCATATGTGTTAGTGTGTGTGTGTCTGTCACATAATATTAAAGGATGTCTTTTACTTTAAAGATGACAAAATATCTTTCTACACACTCACACCCTCAGGCCTGCAATGCATTCAGGCCTTTTGGCAATATAGTTGTCATTCAGCTTGGAAAAGTACCCTCAGTGGCCCCAGATCATTTCCCAAGAAATAGTTCATTTACTAGAAACTTAATTCAAGGAAATGTGATCATGGGCTGGAATTGTATTTTTGATTACACAGTGGCAGGACACAATCAGTATAGCAGCAGGAACATGATTCATGTCTGCATGGTAGTCCTTAGTTGCCAGTCCTCTGCTTCATATTAAGTTGGTATCAGGAAGCTTAAAGGGAAAGCAGGGGGGAGGTAACCAGATCTTGTCGCTGGAGAGATATTGGTCTGGGGTGGTTGTGTGGTGACATGGTAGAGACAAGTGTCTCACAGTGTGATGCCTCAGGTTTGGTCTCCTGAGCCCATCCTTGACCTTCACTTCCACAGGACATACCACATGAAGGTCAGCACCTTTGAAAGGGTAGGAGGAGGGTGCAAGAAGCCATTGGAATTAGCCTTCAGTTCAGCAGGGCTTTAATTTACTTGCATACTTCTGTGTTCAACTTTTAAATCGATGCAAAGTAATCATAACATATACTAGTACCACTCCAGTTGTTTTTATGCATTTTGCATCTTCACAAAATCTTTGTTTCGTTACGTGCTTGTTCCATCCATATTTGATGAACTTAACCGGAGAATAAACGGTCACGTGGATTGCTGAATTTAGAATCACAGTGCCACCTGCTGATAGAAAATTAATACTACAGCCCCACCATCTATCTATAAAGCAAGAAGCGTCTGTGTGTGTGTGTCTGTGGCACGCATATCTCGCTGACCGTTTGTCAGACTGATTACAAACTTGGCAGGTGTCTTGCTACAGGCATGAGTTAGTGCACTGCCGAATTTGACGTTGTTTGAATAAGAAATGCAAAAGATATCGTTAAATAGCCTATATCGGTAAAAGAACCACGCATTGGCTTTCGCCGCTAGCCACTCCCCCTCCCACACAGCACTGTAGGACTGTAAGCTACCAGTGAGGATAGAAGCAGGGCTTTGGCAGAATTGGATCAGTGTAGGGGTAAAAACTTGTAGATGCACACACCTGTGTAGGGGTAAAAACTTAAGCGAGTGCAAGTTAACTCCACGGATTTTGCAACAACACGCCAACATGCCAACACACACAGGTAGGCTATATGCAGTGGCTCTTGAAAATGACGTAAAAAATGATGTGCAATAAGCGGACACTTCGAATAGCCCAGGCTACTTGGACTGTCTTTAGACTTTGAATAAGCACACCACAATTCAAACTGCAAGGTCCTAAATTGAAACGAGCGATAATGGTCCCGAATCAAAGAACGTCCCTGAATGCCACACATGCAAAGCATAACCAGCGACAAGCAACAAGTGGCAGACAGTGTGATGTCACTTATGAATAGCCCAGGTTACTTTGGACTGTCTTTAGACTTTGAATAAACAAACGACAATTCCAACTGCAAGGTCCTAAATTGAAACGAGCGATAATGGTCCCGAATTAAAGAACGTCTCAGAATGCCACACATGCAAAGCATAACCAGCGACAAGCAACGAGTGGCATACTGAGTGTGATGTCACTTATAGGCCACCAGAGACTGTTTTTGAGTCACACCGTTGCAAATTTCATATGATGCATCATTCCACAAAATGGTTTGTTTTCTCTATCATCAAGTTATTCAATAGGCTAAGCATATAGCCTTGACTCAAAACAGCTGTTAGGATTATGATCATTTTGATTTGTAAAAAATGTCACATGCAGCCATGCTTAAATTCTGCTCACTTCACATTTATTATATTATTATATTATCTGTAGGCCTATTCATTATTGAATGATTACCTGGAATTATGTTTTTCCCTATCATCCTATTTTTAAAGCAGGCCTACATGCAGGCATGTAATTGGGCTACAGGAATAGCATGTTTGAACGGGCACTGCACTAGTGTGAAAGAAAGCAAAGATTATTGCCTTTCCTCTCCATTTCTTCTTTAGGTGTCTACATTCTGATTGCTGTTGGAGTCCTGATGATGTTTGTTGGCTTCCTTGGTTGCTACGGTGCCATTCAAGAGTCTCAATGTCTTCTAGGAACCGTAAGTCGATAATAGATGTTCATGTATTTTTCTTGGGAATACATTAATTTAGTGATTTAGAGAATGCTTTATTTTAAGAAATGTACACATGTTCGGTCTAAGTATGTAAATGCTATAAGCCAGTTTGCCATACATGGATTAAGCCTAGTCTTAGACTAAAAGTTTTTTTCAATGGAGATATTCAATGAACTTAAGCCCTGGGCTAAGGCTTAATCCATGAAACTGGCTCTGTATGTCTGCATGCTTTTGCTCAGACATTGTAGACATTGCTTACCCTATTTAATACACAGATTCATCTCTAAAGTGTGCAGAATTTGACCCCAAATTGATAGCTACTGGTATTTCTCTCCTTTTCTTCACTGTAGTTCTTCACCTGTCTGGTCATTCTGTTTGCCTGTGAGGTGGCTGCTGGCATTTGGGGCTTCATGAATCGAGAGACGGTGATGATCACACACACACACACGCACACACACATATGCATACACACACACACGCACACACACACACTAATACACACACATACACACACACTAATACACACACACACACTAATACACACACACACACACACACACCAACACCCTAGTACACACTTCACATATACAAACCCAGTGAACTCAGTAATCTCAGTGACGAGTGGGCTGACTGGATCTGCTGCTCTACCTTTCCTTCAGATCTCTAAGGAGCTCATTAACTTTTACGACTCCGCCTATGTCAAAGGAGTGGACCCAGTGGACTCGCCGACCAAGCAGGCCGCAGTCAAGGTGCTGCAGCTCTTCCACAGCACGGTGAGTCACACACGCATCACAGGTCATAAAACACACACACAGTCACAGTCACAGATGCACGCACACGCACACGCACACGCACACACACACACACACACACACTCACACACAAACACTTACGAGCGTGGGCACAAGCTATTAAATACATACCTTTACACACAGCGCACCTCCAAAATGCCACTATCAGCACACACAAACACACACACACACACACACACAAACACACATACACACAGAGAGAAAGAAAAAACTGTATTCATGTGTTCTATGTGCTCTTTCAAAAGATCAGAACGAGCGGGAGCTGTGGTGAACGTGAACACAGCCTCCGAACCACATTCCCACGGTCATTTCTTTGTCCCACCCCATTTCATTCACCCACTCACTTCCTGTCACTCCTCAATGTCCAGTCTGAATGAAGGCAAAAAGATCAGAATAAAATGGCAGCATTTGTTGAAACCTCTTTCAGCTGACTATGTTTGAAGAGTTTGATGTTCTGTTTTGAATTCTCCTCTGTCACTCTCTGTTCTTGTCTTTTTGGCCCCCTTACCTGCCCTTCCCTCTGTCCCCTCCTCTTGTCTGGTCAGTTGGACTGCTGCGGGAAAGGGGACGATGCTGCCCTGTTCACCCGTGGGGCGCTCTGCCCCGATGCCAAGCCCATGGACCCGCTAATCTCCACGGTGAGAACTGTGATCATGTAACTCTCAGGGCCTGTACAGGTGTGTGAGGAGTGAAGAATCACACTCTTGTGGTTCTGTGTAACGTTAACCTGTCTCCGTCAGATGGATTGCTTCGCATTTGCTCGGCATATCCACCTGTGAACTTTCTGTTGGAGAACTTTTGGGAAGGGGCAAAAATACTGGTTAGCTGATTGGATAAACGGGCCAAATCAACCAATCAGATCAACGTAGTGTTGACGAAAATACAACCACAAGCTAGGCTACCCTTAACCTAAACCCGCCTCAAAACCAACGCTGATTGTTTGGTGAACCGCTCCAAATTTTCTCCATCGCAAGAAGCCAGACTGATCTGCAAGTGGACAAATGGAGCTAGCGAGATCAGGATGGTCTCACAAGGCTAGGTCCAAGTCACTTCAGATAGAAGTGTCTGCTAAGCACCAGTCAAGTTTAACTTTTAACTTTAGTTAGCAGAGATGAAGTGTAGTAATGTGCTATAATACTGTACTGAGCAGCAATGACGTGTTGTTCTGAAGTGAGTAGTGATGAAGTATTATGCTGTAGCAGCTGAGCAAATGTTTTATCATAATCCATAGTAATTTACTGTTTGAAACTAATTGGACAAATTGGAAGTAAGCAAGCTTAACTATATATTTTTTTTTCAAAACAACATAGTTCATATTCCCTAACATGAAAATAAAAATCAATGTAATCAAGAGTGTTTTTCTGTGCTTGTTTGTGCGTTCCTCTTCAGAGCTGCCATATGAAATTGAAAGAGCTGTTCACTGAGAAGCAGTATGTGATTGGTCTGGCTGCCCTGGTGATTGCAGTCATCATGGTGAGATGTCAAACCACAGTGATATTCTGACCAAACATCTCATACGTACAGTTTCTGCTTTGTGAGATACAATAGAACAATGGCTATGCAGTGAGTCATTCTAAACCAGTATTTGAGAGTGTGTGTGTGTGTGTGTGTGTATTCACAGATCTTTGAGATGATCTTCACCATGGTGCTCTGCTGTGCCATCCGAAATACGCCTGCCTACTGAACCATAACAGGAAGCGAAAACAGCCAATAGCACACCACTTCCAGTATTTCCAGCCAATGGCAGAACTGGCAACCCCTTTTGAAAAACTTGGGACATTTACTCTGGGTAACACAAAGACGTCCAGCTTAATGTTCTTTCGGAGGGCATTCAGATGCCTTGTATTTACCATCTGATGAGTCAGATTGTCATCATCAGATGATGGTGATGGTGACAGATCATGATGTTACTGACACACCTATAAAACCTCTATCAAGACTTCCACAGCTCTGCCTTACCCTGTGTCCTTGCCTAGTGCTCACACCTACTCTTTTTTATGGGTGTTGAGACTGTGATGTATTTAACTGCTTTATGACAGGTAAATAACACGACTGTCTGCCATAGGTCAATTTTTTTATAATTTTAATAGTCGTTGACATTTTCAAAGTCAAAGTAGCCAGTCTGACCGAGTGGAAGAGATTGTCGTTTAGCTACAGGAGTTCATACTGTAGATTCATGTCTTTTCTAATTGTTTACTTTTGTTTGGCTTTGTTTGTTTGTTTTTCCCTAACTGTCTTGAAGCCAGTGCAGATTATGACCGGTCCGAAGGAAATGCTCTCAGGGGTGTTTACACACATGGAGACCCCACGTCTCCCTGTAGTCTTACTTTCATTGTGATATTAATGTTATAACAAAGGTATTTCTGTCCTCATAATTACTTTGGTGGCCATTTATTCTAAAGATCAGCTCATTCAATCTGTTTTTAGTTCTTCTCATTTTAATTTCTTTAACAGTGACAATAAAGTATCTGTTTTTACCAACCTGCCGTGATGTGTTTGACATTATCAGCAGGTTTGCACGTGATTTGCGAGGCTGTGTTCATTTACGTTGGTGATTGATCTCTTAAACTAGCTGAAACCAACTCTATAATAAAAGGTGTGTTTTGATACAGAGACTCATAATAAGAACAGATTAAGTGTGAAGGAGTATTTTCAATCAATCAGAAGGAGTCACTGACTTTGTGACAGCCAAAGGTCCATGCTAAAAGATGATTTATTCATTACACAACACCTGCCACTAGAGTGCATACTTGCCAAAACATGTTCAAAAGATTCCACCTGTGTTGTGTTATGTTATGAATTATGATATCGCTATCCTCCCCAAATACTAAATGGAATACAACATTCAGTTGTTTTCAGTTGTTTGTTGAATCGACTGAAACTATAGAAGATTCAGAATTCATTTAGCAGATGCTTTTATCCACAATGACTTACAAAATGAGGAATAACATTCAGCCTGCAATACAGAGACCTAAGGTAACAGTAAATATTCCTATGCAGAGGAGATCTTAGATAACAATAAATATTACAACAATAAATACCACTACCAAAGCATTGAGAATGCAGGAGTATAAGTACTAATCAAGTGTATCGAAGGAGATAGTAGTAGAGGGAGAAGAAGGGAAGAAGGGAGATGTATGGTAAGTGCATGAATTGTTAGAGGTGTTAGGAGAAGAGGTACTCTTGAAAAAGTTGGGTCTTCAAGAGCTTCTTGAAGATAGAGAGGGACACCCCAGCTCTGGTAGCACTCCCCAATGGTGGCAAGTCATTTGAGGTAACATAATGTTGAAGAGATTTCCAGTACATTTTGATGACATTTTGGTAAATCCAGTGGCGGTCCTAACTTGTATGACGACCACCCCTCTCAGAGGAAACCAATTTATTTCTGTGTGTGAGACCTTCTCAGCACCAAGCACCCGCAAAGGATATAGGGCGCCAACTCCCCACATATGACATATGATTGACAGATGATGATAGAAAACCAATTCTGATTTTTTTTTTCAAGCGCTCCTGACACCCTGCTGATGCAATGCTGCCCTGGGCGGTTGCCCACATACTGCCTATATGAGAATCCTCTCTTGGGTGAATCACATGGTGTACAGACATGAAAAGATGTTAAATGAGCTAAGCTAGGGGGGTCTGGGGGCATGCCCCCGCAGAAGAAAAATGTTGAATACGTTTGAAAAATAATTTTGAAAAATAGCACCTTAAATGATGACTTCTGGTGAGTTTCATGGAGAAATAGAAAGAAATAGACAGATTGAGGCTTATGAATATGTCTTAATCATTAACAGATTGAAGGCATCTTGCTGGGAAAATCAGCAGTGAATAACATAACCCATGGTATATGATTAAGGGGCCCTATTAAGACATATCACATAACATAACCCGTGTTTTTGATTGATGGGCCATATTCAGATATCAGTGGTGGAGAACATAGTAGCGACTTCACACAGAGGCTTGGGCTTCAGGGTCCCTGGGCCTTGGCCCAGTAGGCCCGTTCAGTAATCTATCCCTGGTGAATCAGTGTTAATGAATGTGAAAGCTATCCTTATCTGTCATTTTCTTTGAAATGTGTACCATAGTTAAGTGCCACACCCTGCCACACCTAATGCCAACACACACCTATATCGGATCTTAACAGATTGATGTAAACTCTCAGAGACTTTCACATCTCACTTACACTAACAATGGGAGCTATTGCAAAATAATCTGGCAGGAATCGAAATGGTTTTAGAACCAGTCGTGTGACTCATCATCGTTGCATCGTCCTGAAAGTCTAACTTTGACACCTGTTTTCACACCTGTACTTATGAGTGGTAGTGCTCAGTCATTTTATGTACATATAACCCCCCCCCCCCCCCCCCCCCCCCCCCAAGAGCTTCCTATCAATGGTTAAGGGGAAATTGAATGTCCACCAGCATGTAGCACTCCCTTACATGATGGTAGTATTCACAGCACACAATGGTTGTCTGAGGTGAGATTAGCAGATAAAGTTAATTGTATTTTGGAGGCATAGAGTTCTTTGTTTTTGTGAAATAATGGATTTGGCCTACGGGGAGTGGTTTGGTGCGAACTGGCAACATCAAGGAATCTGATAAGTGGAAGATCTCAATCTCAGTTCCATATTTGTTCCAGAGGGGAAATATTCAGAGGTCTAGTCTTGCACCACTTGCACCACCAACGAATGTGTTGTCCCTATCTGGACACAGAGATGTGTTGAAAAACAATGCAAGTTGTGTCATTTTCAACACATATTGTGTAACAAATAAAAGAAGGAAATAACACAAACTGTGTTGTCCCTGTCTGGACACAGAAATGTGTTAAAAACAATGCAAGTTGTGTTGTTTTCAACACATTTATTTTAAGAGTGTGGGATCATGGGATGGGCAAATTGGCTATTGTTTGTATTTGGATTTACTCTTTTATTTATTTTATAGAATAAATGTTTTTGTACATGTATCCTCCACATATTTATTAATGAAGTTAATGAAATGATTGGATGGATATTGTTTTATTTCATGTTTTGAAAAATTCTGGGCCATATCCCTACCATTTTCATTCTCAATAAGAGAAATGCTGGTTTTACTGACAACGTGGACACTTCAGTGGACTGTGATTTTGTTGCCAAAATGTACTATGTCAAATTCCACTCTGACTGATATCCAGAAAAGTATTATTTATATATTTTTTATAAGATCAGTTGAATGCAGAGGTGGGCACAAATACATCAAAAACTATTTTGTTACAAACTACAAATACTGGCTCATGAAATGTAATGTGTAAAATATTAATCAAATACAAAATACTGATGTGAAAATACAAAATATTTTTTTTACTGTAAGGTCAAAACCAGAGGTTCTTCTTACTCCATATAGAATAATAATGTAGGTAGACTGGTCTGAACTGGCACATTTTGAAAAGTAAGATGCAAAATAAAAGCAAAAGCACAAAAGATATTACCCGGGCTACTAGCCTGGCAAGCAAGACTCCTTCACAAAGTGAATAGAGTCTGGTCACTAGCAATTGGGAATCGTTTACAATGCTAGCATGATGACGGGTATAAGCATAGCATTAACTTCATCTGGGATAGGCCATTTCTAGTCTTTTCCCCCCAACATTGCACTGTGCCTACTTCAGAGGGCACTGTTCCCACTTATTTTGGCCTACCATGAAACGTGTGATGTACTGGCACAGTGTTACAGAGGCTAGAATATAGATTTTTTATTTCTACTGGGTTACAAATATCTTTGAACTGATCACATTTCAGCCCTTTAAGTCACTTGAAGCACTTGAGAAACACAACTGAGCCCTAGCATCAGGTCTTGAGAAGCTGTATGTACTGTAAACGTAGGTCAATATAGAAGAAAAGATGAGTACAGTAATTTACACAATTATTTGTAAAGGTATGCCCATGCGCAAAAATGCCCTATGGAAACTCCCCCAAAATGCATACTGACAATAAAAGGCTTACTGTATATGAACCCCTTGGTGTAGAAGCATAATCATGGTCTCAAATGAAACAATCTGAAGTTTCTTTAGATTGTATGTCAGGGGTTCTGAAATAGAATGACTACAGTACACAATATATGGAATAATTACACAAAAGTATATATTTTTGCAGTTTTTTTGTTGGTTCAATGGGTGTGACAGGCATAATTCACCTTTGTTATTAACTCATTGAATGCCAAGCTGTTTTCGGAAACTTTATCCTAGAGTGCCAGCAATCTAGACCATTGTTGATGATTTTTGTACAGCCACAGCATATTCTGTGTTATAGCTATGAACACATACAATGGCTCGTTTAAAAGGTGAGACTGTAAGCTCTCAGTGGGTGCAAACCGTGTATTTCTACACGCCTCTGTTTCTGAGAAATCCCAAGCTAAACAGTGGCTAGTTTTCATCAAAATCGCTGTTTTTTTTCTAGAAATGAAGATATAACGTCTTTCATGAAATATGAAGTGTTGCCTGTAAAGTTTCCGGGAAGTGACCTAGCGAGACCTGGCGAGACTGCCACCTAGTGATAAACCCACGAAAATTGCCTGGTTTTTACCTGACGTGCATGTGTCACTGATTCAACCCAAAGTGGCAACCATCAAAAGCAGAATTTTAAGATTAAATGTCCAGATAAAATGTCCAGATTGTGCGTTTTCATGAGTTTTCGATCGTGATATATTTCATTTCCATTCATCACAGAGTTCCTAAAATCACATATAAGGTATGTTAGAGTGTCTAGTTTCGTAATTAAAAAAAAAAGCTAAAAACACAATATTACGTTTTTGGCACTCAAAGCATGGGAAGGAAAGGCACTCAATGAGTTAAAAATTTAAGTTTATTAAGTATTGCTTACTCAGAACAATTAAGCTGCACTAATTTACCATTACTAAGTTCATAAGTTAACTTAATTTTTTCAAGGCAATGAGTTTGCACACAATTTCTAAGTAAAGTCAACTTGTCAAAATGTACAGTGTATGGGGTTGGATAGAGTTCAGAAGCTCTATGATATCATTCATAACTTACTCTATGTTACTGTATTTATATAATAATTCAACCATAATAAAAACAGGGATGTTTTCATTGTAAATGTTTCATTATCAGATGGTCTTTGTGTATCTTTTGTATCATGCGTAAGGTGGGTCTAATGTAAAATGTATCTAGAATGCTCCCTTCATCTTTATTACAACTGAGTTAATCCTGGTAATTGCCTCAGCATACGTTGGATGCGTTGGCATCAAAGGCTGTAGATGAGAGACTGCCTCAATAGATTCCTTTCATAATGGCAATAGCATATCTATTTCACACATTTGGCTCTACTTTTCTGAGTGACTCAAAAAAGCAAGAACAATCAGAGCCTGGATTGCCTTCTTTATCTCTATACCTCCTTGACAATCTGGTTACATGGTAATATACAAAAATCAGACCATTTTCAAATCTCATTTCACAATTCATTCCTATAACATCACACAGAGTTCTACATGTAGCAGTTCTGGCAACAATGAGAAGTTTGCCAGTGGCAAATGTTTTCGCCAGTGATTTGGCAGCAAACTTAGCCAACTTCCAGTGAACTTCTGGTGACAAACCTAATTTGCATATTGCATTGCCAAAAGTTAACCACAACTGTTTGCCAGAAACATAATTTGCACGTGAAAATATGACCTTGCCACAAATGTGTGTAACTGTCTGGCAGAAACTTGACATTTCTGTAAGGGTACTGTATATTTTCCACCATTCATTGACTACAACATGCGTAATGGCAGCCTTCACAGTTCTCTCCTCACCTTCGCAGGTGATGAATTAAAAATGAGTTTAAATGGGTGTGGGTGGATTTCGGTGGCAAAAGGGTGAGGAAGAGGCAGAGCAGGGCGTCAGCAATGGGGTTGGGTGCTGTTGTGTGTGGGGTGGAAGCTCTGGAAGTGGGACAGCCAGGGAGGGCGAGAGGAAGCCCAACCTCCTGGGAACCTGGTTTTTATTCACATGCTTCATCTATAGGGCTTATTCGCAAACACCGCCGCGGCCATATTGTTGATATGACATTCCAGTTCTATAGGCTATTCTATGTGACAATCGCCTGTAGCGCGTAGATTTGAGCTGAGCAGAGCACATAGCATAACGGCTTCATCTCGTCAATATAAGTAGCCTAAATAAACTTATGGACCCATATCTAATAGCATTAAGTAAAGATCCGTCATTATTGTCAACTGTAAATTACCCCGATATTTGTTTATAGCCTGTCTTGTTCATACATCGGCACACGTCGCAGCTGAAGGGGACAAGTCGCCTGAGTCAAGGTCGGCGAACTTATATTTGTTACACCAACGACATCGTCTAACATTGCCATGATCGCAGAGAATAAAGTTGCATCTCATTGGACTGCAATTGTATCTTGCGTTTGCCTGTTGCTCACAACCTGCAGCCAAGGACTTTGCTAAAGTAGTTTAAAGTGGGTTAGCCAGTGATCGTTTTTGTCTGTCTATGATGCAACTACATGGTCTGGAGGCAGAAAAGGCTAACATATTTCTCTGTAACATTTCCAAAATCCAAGTGAACAAAACACTATACAAATCAGAAGTATCTACTGATATCTTTCTCCGCTGAGTTTGTTCCTACTATTTGCCACTTGCCGTGCCACTAAGACAAGCTGAAAAGGGCGCATCATGAATAAATATAGTATAGGCTACTGTAAAAGTTGGCTAACATTGCCTACCTAGCAATGCTATCTATGCAAATGCAATATGTCCAAAGGTAATCTACGGTAGGCGACTACATCAGGCTACTGCTGATGTCTCCGCATTGCATAGGGGCAGCTGTCTGCGCTGTCTAAAACGTATTTAACTTAAGCCCACAGAGGACAATATAATATAGTATTAATAATACAAATAATAATGGCGATGTGAGGAGTTGGCTGTAAGTTTAGCCTAGGCCAGTGTTTCCCAAACTTATTTTCTGGCGACCCACTTTTTAAAAATGACAGACCATCGCGACCCATTTCACTTCAAATCTACCCTGCAACCACCAATATTGTTTAAGGCCACAGGTTCTCCAACTTTTCTATGCCTCCCCCAACCATACATTGCTATAGGATCTCTGCTTTGAACACGGTTGTGTTGCATTTTGAGCACCATCAGCGTGAAAAGTTGGAAATGACTACTGAAAATACGTTTTAATGCGCATCCGAGAGTAGGGGAAATTCTCGCATGTTGCGCAGTCGTCATTCGTCAGCATAGTAAGCTGTTCCTGTATTTCTAAAAAAAAAAATGTTGTAGGCTACATTGCGTTGCAGACAAATGGGTCCATAACACTGTGGACGTCAATTCCAATGTAAACAGCAAATAACTCAAGTCGTTATATTGTATTGTTGTATTATATTATATTGTATAGTCGTTATATCAGAACAAGAGGCGTTTGCGCAATATTGCGAGGTAGAAAACGAGAGGAATAGCCTAGTGTTTAAAATGCCCATTTAAATTGTAAACTAAGATTAATGCACTGTTGTGAATTTTAAATCAGAAATAAGAATGTGAGGAGGTTGCTATTAACTTTAAAGATTGCATCTGCAATCAAAACTATGCAAATTGAATGGCCTTATGTCCGGTCTATGGATGTCTGCTTTAGTTGACAGCACGGTCACTAGATTTTAATCGGTAAAGTTGAGGAACTGGTATCTATTAATGTTGCAAATAGGCGGATTCATGTCCCTTGCAGTTTGCAACTGCGAGGTACATGGCAGGCCCCCCACAGAACGGTTTCATTTTGAGAGGTAGATATCCATGCTCAGGCACCCCCTCTGCGATGCGTTCGTCCCCCAGTTTCATGCGCCAGTTTCATGAGCTTTTATGACAAAACCGTGACTGTGGTAGTTAACAATCTACATCCTAATAGAAAACTGTTAGCTTTCCTGGTATCAAATGACAAATGGTATCAGTTAGGCCTAACACAACATAAATTGTGCTGGCGACCCAAATAAAATCTCCTGCGACCCACCCGTGGGTCGCGACCCAGACTTTGGGAAACACTGGCCTAGGCTATTTATCCTATGTAGCCACAAGTCTCTCCTGCGCTGACTACTTCTCAGTCTCATTCTTTTCTCGTTTTCTGACCATGTCAACATTGAGCAACGAAAATAAGGGAGATTTTCCGGGTTAAATTTCAACATTCGTCTTTCTGTTGCTATCCCTCTGCTGAGAGCAAGAATTCGTAGGCCTACTACAAAACTGCTGCACTAATTAAACGAGGTGTGAAGCTAAGCCAGGTCTAATGAGATTGGCGTCAAATCGTGCTCTCTCCCACACTGTTCTGTGTAGGTCGCCTTCAGGCAAGCAAAACGATGCTTTAAAAACATATTTTCGTTGGAAGGGCAGGGGGTACAGGACAACAGTACAGAGACGGCCAAGTCTGATGGGGCTAATGTTACGAAAGTAATAAAATATGGGATATTTTACGGGAAAATATTAAAACAGGAAGACAGCTGGAAAAAAGTTGACAGGTATGTTTCTGACAGTGGGTGACTCTATAGGGCTATTTGCTGTTTTTAGAACGGCCTGTATTGCTGTTGTTAGAACGGCCTGCCCTGTAGCCTAGGCCTATTGCAACATAGGCCTACCATCACGTTAAATTTTGTACAAATAAATAAATAGCCTACAGCGATCATACCGGCGCTGTCGCGCTTGTCAATTGACAGCTGCATTAAATAGAACCACCTATGCATTTTCTATATCAACAAAATGGCCGCTGCGAACGTTATTACCTGATTATTACGTAGATCGAATAAGCCTAATAGCCTCTTTACACACACAATACTGGGACAGCACCAGGCCAGCAATGGATTGCAGCAATACAGTGCACTCATGATTTCACAGTATCTAACAGGATTATTTCACAGTAAAATATTGTACTTAGTATTTTACTGTAAAAATCAATGTGAGCAAAATATCTGTGCAATGATTTTCAGAGTGTGGTCAGGATTACCAGAGAAGCCCTTTCTCAAAATATGAAGTAGATCTTGGATTAATCAATCCGCTGCACGTCGGGGTCCGGTTCGCCCTGTTGGGACTTATTTTCCCAATAATGACCGGAGTTCTATACATTATCCCTTACGTATGGTCCCCCATGAACGGAATACCACAAAACTTGGCATGCATTCCGTGCAGTTTTGAACCTGTCAACCAAAGATACCAATGCCTTGTTTTTGCTTTTTCATTTTTAACTAGGTGGCGCTATACATCAAATGAGTGGATATGGGATGGGTTACCATGGCCCCTGGAGGCCAACATACAATTTTTTTGTCATCCTAGGCCCTACGGTTCTCGAGATATTCACAGAAATCGGTGTCCAGCCACCTACAGGCCAATTGACCTGTCGCTAAGCGCCACCCTTAGAACGCTGATGAGCCAATGACAGTCCAGCCTCAATGGGACTCGGACATCAGCTCGGACAACTCCATAGGAAACAACAGGGGGCAGGCATAAAATGACAAATTAATGGTTATTTATGGAGTTTATTAACTCAAAAAACCCCGACGGATAACCATGGTCAAACGTTTTGCATGGGGGACGTGTAATTCTGATAGCTGGTACCCCGAGAGGCTAGAAAACGGGGTATATTTTCATCAGCAGTAGCCTACAGGACGTCTCTCGCGTTTGCAACAGCTCGACGTAATGTAGGCTACTAAGCCAACAACGTGGGCACAGGTTCCCTGTTAAATCCCAAGATGAAAATGCTCATTAACCAACTACTATTATTACTACTAATCAAATATTAACGTAACCTAACATATCTTAGTATCGATCTTCCACTAGCTAGCTAGCTAGCATTAACGTCAGTGGTTTTTGCACGGTGATTTGCACGGCTACTCGCCACAACTGCTTGTCACCTTGTATGTATTCTAAAGTTTTGAATACACCCCATAGCATAATTAAGTCCCTTTTGATAGCTTCTGGAGGAAAGTAAATCCTCTTATCGATCAAAACGTCCTTAAAGGGCCCCAGGCAAGCCTGATGCTTTTTCTCTACGAAACTCCCCCTCGCTCCGTCTGAAGCTCTTTTCCTTTTCTTTGCGTCTTCTGTCAAGGGTTTTCGCTGCTTCTTCGCCGGGTCTGCCATTATACAAACGTTTGCAACAATCTCTAGCGTTTCGTTAGCCTGCCTGCTTCGGTTGGCGGGTAGGATACACTGAACTTGCAAGCGGGATATTCTTTCCACAGGCAGTAGGGGCGTGCGAGAGAGTCTTCATTCGCCCTGTAACGAGTCATTTAACCATATACCGACTTACGAAGATGAGTAATTAACACGAAAACGTTGCCTGGTGTCCCTTTAAAGCCTGCTTACATATACTGTCAGCTGCCATTGTCCACAATGTATTTCTAATCAAGTCTGGTTTGTTTGTCCGAGTTTTCACACGGTAACAATGGGGGGCGGGGCTTAGCGACAGGTCAATTAGAATCCTAGGCCTTCCTATGGAGTTGTCCAGCTGATGTCCCATTGAGGCTGGACTGACATTGGCTCATCAGCGTTCTAAGGGTGGCGCCAAAGTCCTTTTAGGCAAGTCCCTCCACTCGGCTTCCATATAGCAACACTTTTTGGGCACTCATCAGGCATCCTATTCAGCGGAAATGCGGTGCGCAAGGCTTCACGACACCAATCTTGCTCCAGTGGCGAGTTCACAACACATGATTGGGAAGATGTCTTCACAACACACCATAGCATTTTGCTAGGTTACGGGGACGCTGGCAAGACACGCCGCTCCGTCTGGCATCATGTTTTTGTTTGTTTTTATGTAATGTTCGTAATTTTATCTAATGTCATGTTTATTTTTTGTATTGGTTTGTCTAGTTAAATGTTTTCCCTATTTATTTACGCTATTTTTGATAGTTTTCGTGTTATTCTTAGTCCTTTTTACTCAGTCAGCTGATGTCGTTGACATTTGTCCATTGGGAGCTTGCTATGGCTAGCTTTTGCCCTAGCTGGGCATCGGACATCCTTCCATCTATCCGTGAGCGGTGCAGCACTTCACTGTCTGGTCGAGGGGATCTCTCGGGACAGCTGGACCTAGACTACTCTGCGAAAGATCTGCCGTGGCCGCCGAGCTGTTGCTGACCTGCGAGATGCCATGCCAACTGCAGACTAACTGGGCCTCTGACATCCTTCCATCCATCCGTGAACAGTGCACTTCACTGTCTGGTCGAGTGGATCTCTCGGGACAGCCGGACCTAGGCTCTACTCTGCGAAAGATCTACCGTGCCCGCCGAGCTGTTGCTGACCTGCGAGCTGCCTTGACAACTGCAAACCAACGTTAACGGTGAAGAGCTGCATTCTCACGGAGCAACAAAGTCGCTGTTAAGTCCACCGAATTGCGGATCTACACGATCGCTCAGTAGGCTACTTTGGACTGTGCTTCCAATTCCATCATCTCCAGACTGCAGTCTAGCAGGCCTAGCTTCTAACGTTAACGTTATCTCCAGACTGCCAGTGAATTCACCGGGGGCCTATTGCACAAAACTAGGATAAGGGATTAAGCTGGGATATCTTGGTTATCCTGGCTCAATTTATCCGTGATCCAGTTGCACAAAAGCGGGATAGGGGGCAGCAGGATATGTTATGGTATAAGTTACCATGGCGATTTATTCTTTGGAGCTAGCCTGCTCCAGACCAGGCTAAATTCCAGGATCTATTTAATCTCATCCCTTATCTCAGTCAGCAGTCACCACAAACGGAAACCAATAATTATTCCACTGCCCACTACACATTGTTATCACATATACCTAGACCCATTGTCATTATTTAAACGTTTGTGATCATTAATTAACTTTTACATACTCGCCATTCCCGACCTGTCATGCGACAATGTGACATCACGGGAGTGCCTAACCATTTCACACGTGGTGGTCGTGGAACTAGTTGCAATATTCTCCTAAACAGAGGTGTTGCTGTTTGTTGCTGTTGTGAAAAGGCTATCGCTACCTACTTCACACCGTAGAAGAAGCAATGAAGCCGCTAGTTGCCATGGTGAATCAGTGAATCTGTGATCGGTGGCGGGGTCTATTTGAGGGAGCCGTGAGCGCGCACTTATCTAGGGGCCTGGGGCCTCATTACAGAAAGAATCCTAACTGCTCATCCTAACTTAAGTTAGGAAACCAAAGATAGGACAAATCCTAACTTCCTATTACAGAAGCAGTGCCTAACATTATGTCCGTTTCTTATCTTATCTGTGGCTTCCTATCTTATCTTTATTTATGAAATCCTAAATGTTCTATCAATCTGATTTTTCGACGGCTATCAACAGTTTATGTCTTTTTCTGCACTTAGAATGTGCTCGAGACTGATAGAACGCATAACTGTAACGACAAATGAGCCTAAACGTTAACGTTAAAGCTATAACGAAAAAGTTAAACGAAACAGCAAGCTAAGGTCATGGCTGGTCCAGATAAGAAGAGGAGGGCTTTTAATTTCAGCCAAGACGAGTTGGAGGCATTAGTTCAGGCGGTGGAAGACAGGAAAACTGTATTGTTCGGAAAATTTTCAATGACCGTAACGGCGCAGTCTAAAGACAGACACTGGAAAGAGGTGGCGGACTCTGTCTCAGCGGTTTGTGGGATGCTGAGGACGGTGGAGAGTACTAAGAAAAAGTGGTCTTCTCTAGCAAGTGATGCTAAGATCAGGGGGGTCTTACAAAGGAGGGACCAAGCAAAGACGGGGGCTGGTTTGCCCGAAGTGAAGCCCCTAACCTCACTGGAGGAGAAGATCCTGGCCGTCATGGGTCAAGTTTACACCGAAGGTAAGTTGATTTCAGCACTAGCTTCCATCGCAAATTAGCCAGCTGCTAGCTAGTGCTACGATGTAACGATGATAATATAAAATGTAGCAGCGTAGCAGCTACCTGCTAGTGCCAGCGCTATCGATAACTGGCTTGGAGGAGTGGCTACATAGTAACCCTAGAATAGGGCCACCAGAAGCTACATGTTACTTGTGTCGAACCAGACAAAATACAGTCTATGTAGGCCTATGTAGACCGCAAAAGAAAAGCCAACGCTGACAACTCCCTAACGTGAAATCATTTGTGTATCATAGGCATTGCAACCGGCACGGAGGTGGGACTGGATGAGCTGTGTGAGCAGAAAAGTGGCGAGGTGTGTCAGTCGACATCGTCTGACCCTGAGTCGAGAAGGGTCATATTAACGCTGATGGATTCAGAGTGTGACACTATGAATCTGCCACCAGCAATGGTCATCCCATCACCTGGTAAGTCGAATTCAACGTTGATGGTAATTTAAAATAAATAGGCTATGAGGTGCATTTTCACAATGATGCTGTCTCAACTGTAGGCTACTCCTTAAAAACAGTTGAGGTATATAATGTCCCGTTTAGTCTATGCGGTTCACTGAAAGGTGCCTATAGGTTCTGAATCTAAGATTCACAGTTTTTGATTCTTCTCTACAGCTAAAAAGAAGAAGCACATAGGCCTACAAGAGGAGCTTCTGGAGTTGGAGAAGGAGAAGCTGTGGGTAATGAGAGAAAAGGTCAATATTGATAAGGAGAGACTGCAATTGGAAAAAGAAAAATTCGAATTCATGAAGGAGTATGTAAAAAATCAAGGGAACAACATTGTTGATCTCTCTGAACTATAAAAAAAAAAAAAGCACACTTATTTAAATTTATTTATTTAATATTGTCAAAAATAAATATTTGAAATCAAAACTGCAATGTTTTGTCTTTAATTATCTTGTAAAATAATGTGCAATTAAGTTGTTTCTGGCGGTTCTGCCAGTCTGTGCACCATCATGTAGGCCTATGCCATCATGGCCTTCCTCCTCATCTTCAACCGGGATGTTTTCAGGGTCCGGGAGATTAGCCATCCTGCATATGTTGTGCAGCACAGCAGTGGCCTTTACAAACATCACCACTCTCTCAGGGGAATACTGAAGATATCCCCCACTCTTATCATGGCATCTCCATCTACAACAACATAAATTAACCAGCAGTGCACCAATTAACCAGTTAGTTTGTATTGCCATCATGGTAACATGCTTTACTTTTTGGTATGATGTTATAGTCCATATTAATATTAAATAATATTAAACTTATACATTTGCTACATTGCTTTTGAAATGTATAGTTTAACACTAGCTTCTTCTTCAGGGTTACTACACACTCCTTATCTACACTATTGAATGCAACAAAGCAGTATGTCTCACCTTCCTTTCCATATACCATAAAGCCTCTCCTGACGGCTACGGCACCTTTTGTGTGCCACATTATACTTCCTCTCTGCCTCTGTCTGCTCATTCATGACTGGTGTCATTAGGTAGGGTTTCAAGGGGTATCCCGAGTCTCCCAAAAGCCATCCACTTGCCCTGCCCTCACTCAGGTAAGCATTGATATCACTGTAAATGGGCACATTTCATATTTTAAATAGTATTTGAGTGGAGCCTATAATGAAGTCTGTAAAACAATAATTTATGTTAGTGTCAAGGACCTACCTGGTGTTGAATATGAATGAATCGTGGATGGATCCAGGCCACTTTGCCAACAAATGCCGTATAACCATATTTTGGTCCCCTATACGTTAATGGCATGGTATCCTTTACGGCACACGTATGCCGGCTCACTTGGGCCACTTGGAGCTTTGATTGGAAAAAGTGACCCATCTATAAGCCCAATTACCCCTGGCATTCCACTCTGTTGTAAAAACTCCTCCTTTATCCGCAGAAGCTCTTCTCCACGCGGAAACTGAATATAATTTGGTGCCAGATTGCAGATGGCTTTGGTGACTTCCATGAGGTTGCGTGAAATACACGGCTGTGACACCGAAGACAGGCTTGCAACCTCAGTCTGGAAGTCACCCTTGGCAAAAAAACGCAGAGCATTTGTTACCTGCACAAGCACTGGCAAGGCTCCATGTCTCCTTGTAGGCCTCTCCAGAACTGGACGTAGTTCTTCCACCAAAGTCAAAATTAAATGTCTTGGCAGACGATAAAATGAAATTAAAACACGGTCCGGAAAATGTAACACATCATTATGCGGTCTAAGTAGCCTTTCTGCCATTACATTTCTGTTAATGTGTTCATCTTCATTGTCAAAGATACCTACAAGCAGTGCTGCTGCCATATTTTTTTCAGTTAGTGACAGTTATTTTGATTTAGGACAGGGTGAATGGCAACCTAACTTAGGCATCCTAAGTTAGGAATTTCCTAACTTAGGATGATTCTGTAATGGCTAAATTCCTATCTTAAGATAAGATAGGATCTCATCCTAAGTTAAGTTAGGAAACCTGCTTCTGTAATACCAAAACCCCTAAATGCCTTCCTAACTTAAGTTAGGATAGGATTTCAGAGTTAGGAAGTTTCTGTAATGAGGCCCCTGTACTACGAAGCGGGGTTTCTGGCTTATCTGGGTAACTTCGAGAGTAACTTGATCACGTGTGGCGTAACTTCCCGATTAACCCGTACTACGAAAGGTGGATAGGTTTTAAAGAAGCCCTATGCAGGTCTGGTTATTCCTTCGCTGTTTCTGGGTTTTCGCCTGATTTGGGCTCGCATTATTCACGACATAGCTCCCCCTGCAGCTTCGGTAGCAAGTGACTGCTACGCTAAACCCCCAATAGCTAGCGAGCTAGCATCAATAAACCAAGCTAAACACATAGGGCTCACAATAAAACGGTCGAGCAAAAATCACATTACAAAAACGAAGTTCACCCAAAGGTAGGCTACTTACAATTTCAACAGCAACAAAGCCAAGTCGGAGTCCGTTTTGCAGTCTTCTTAGAAACTACAATCTGACTAAATCTGACTACATTTTCGAGTATTTCCGCCGAGTTACATCCGGATGTGTTCCGACCGTGACCAGAAAGTTGCATATTCGGTTTTTCCGCGGAGAAGCACTAGGGGGAGACGAAGCACCCACCAAACGACCCAAAAAGTGTTGTAGAACCATCAGAACGACTCTCAACCTGCATAATTAAGGTCATTTTTGCTAAAATTGTTGCATAGGGCCTCTTTAACCCGAGGTTTCCGTTAACCACACCCTTTATAAGTACCACCCCTCCACTAACAATTTCTCCCGAGACATGTCGGCGTACCTGGATGATCCATACGACATTGGAGCGCAAATCGTGAGGGACTCTCTTCGCAGGGCAAGGGGTTTTAGAGACCGCCAGAAAATATATATAGCCTACCCGGACGATATTCTCTATGAAGATATAGATTGTCAGCCGAGGGAATTCGTTATCTTTGTCAGATGATCTAGGAAGACGTCTCATAGCAATGCCCGTACGTGGACATTCATGTATTCAATCGGTGATGCAAGAACACTGTATGTCCTAAAATAAATCGGACATAGGCCTATATGCTGAACATCTGAGCAAGAATAGCCTAAAATAAATCGGACATAGCCTACAGTAGGCCTAATAAATAAAAATCACCATTTTAACAAACTTGTTGAATTGAATGTCATACTGTACCCTGCACATAAAGGCTACACATTTCCACAGCACCAGAATCCGACCGAATGCCTCAACCCCCTCCATAATCGGCCTTCCACTATTATTTGCGATGGCCAACTCCTCTGCTACTGTAAAACACTCTGGTGCCTTACAGTAGTGTTCAAAGACACCTTTTTCTTGTTAGCTGTAAAACAGAGGCCAAGTGAAGGCTATAAGCATAGGCCTACATGTTTTCATAATTAAGAAATATTAATGCAAGCTATGACTATATAAACCACTATTCTGAATAATGTGTTTGTGTTTCATTTTCACCTGCTGCCATGTGCGTTTGGCAATGGTGTTGCATCTGAAATGTTCACAGGATTAGGCATACACTAAATCAGTCAATGGGGCTACTTAAACATTCAATTATCCTTATTACTGTAATCTATATGCCCACTTCTAAATTGTGTTGCATCTGTAGGCATTTCTATGAACTCAAAATAAGTAATTTAATTATTTCAACTCATTAAATACATTCCGCAAGCTATTAATCCTCAGTATTTGAAGAACATGTGGAAATAAAACTTTACTTTTAGGCATTTAGGATCTGCAATACGTTGCCAACAGCCTTGCCAGCTTGCTTTGTTCACTGCCGACGTATTTGATTTTTGTCGTAGAGTGGGTTTTAATTCCTCATAACTTGTCATAAATAATTGTGCATTCCTCATCCGTAAAATAAGGTGAACGCGTCATCACTGAAAGTAGTGATTTGCGCTGCAACCCGCCCCTTTTATGTGAACGCGCACAAACTCCAATGAGGTTAACCCCGGCTCAACAAATCAACTTCATAATCAACGTCGTAGTACCGATTAACACCACTAAAGATAACCAGGTTTTGTCAACCCCGGTTTAACAAAGTAACCCTGGGTTACATCTGGGTAGGTTAAGCTCCCTTCGTAGTACAGGCCCCAGGATAGGTTTCACCTGGCTTGATGAATCCGTGTCTGCTCATCCTGGCTTGGTCTTTGTGCAACCAATTAAGCCTGTACGCTCTTGTTTTGGATTCATTGAGCGCAGCTCAGTAACTTATCCCGGATGTCTTAATTCTGCTTTTGTGCAACGGACCCCGGGTTGGTCAGTTGCTAAAGAACTTTGTTGGCATTGCATCGGTTGCAAAGACACAGCTCTGTGCGCAGTTTTTACGGATCATCATTGCCCTTGGACATTTTCAGCTGGTTTGGAAATTGGACTAATTTTAACATCACTTTTTCCCCTTTTAAAATATATTTTCTTTTTTTTTATTTGTTTATTTGTTTTGTTGTCTGTCTTGTATGTCTTGGTGTCACGGGTACGCTGGCGACTACATCGCTCCGTCCGGCATCTTTTGTCTTGTTGTTATGTGTCTTGTTTGTGGAGCGCTTTGGATTGCACTATGTGCATGTTAAATGCGCTTTATAAATAAATCTGACTTGACTTATGATTGGCTCAATGTATTCACATCACACCACATGATTGGCTCAATGTATTCACATGTCAACGTTTTGCCGAGGAAGGGGTGGGATATGTGTAGACAACGGCCATATTGACGTTACAAACTAAGACCAACATACAAAAAAAAGGTGGTCCTCCTAGGCTTCGCTCCGCGGTGGTCATAATAAGTATTTCAAATACAAAATAGGCTAGTATGATGTCATTTGTTTTTTATTTTGTTGGAAGAAAATGGCTTAGCCTAACTGCCAAATATCTTTGGTAAAAGCAATAACCTACTTTTGGTGATGTGACATCATAAAAGTGCAAAACAATGAATGCAGCCTCTGACTGGTGCTGACTCTGGGCTCGAATTATCTTTTTGTCTTTAAGGGGGTCTCTCTATCTCATATATATTGCCACATCCCGCCCATAGCCTAAAGGCGATACATTATAGGCGCGAGTGGCGCTTTTGCGCAGTATGCATAGGGCTAGGCTATAACTACACACGCACACAACAGACAGAGATTTTTCATAGAAATTGATTCCTTTCAGTTAATTTCAACATATTGATTGCAATAGTCCATATTTCATTTCAATTTCACAACACAAAGAAATAGTGATGTATTCGGAGTGCCATTCACAATTTCACAACGTTTCTCATTTGAACCAGACCACAGTCTCAGATGGGCTATCCTCAGTGTCAAACACAATAATGCATTTAGTCTTTAACTTATACACAGGGAAAATGCAGTAACTGGCAGAAATGAATAAAGCCATTGCAGCCAAACTATGTGCTATAGGCTGATGTACACATTACTGTAGGCTACACACTGGGTGTTCAGTCGTCTCGTGTGTTGAACCGTGGAAATAAATAGACGAACAATTTTGGAATTTGCACTGAGATGTTGTCGGGTAGCCATTGAATATTCCGCCATCAGATTGCTAACAGGTGTTTCAAAATATCTGGGAACTTTCCGGAACTCTGAATGGCATAGGATAGCTATCAATTCACACAATCATTGAAGGGGGCCATAATGTATGGCTTTGTCAATAAACATAGAAGAGGCAAAGCAAGTTCAACAGCAAACTGGACTTTTTCAGCACATATCAAACCAGGCTAGCCCAATGAACACCCACGTAAATAGACAAAACACTCGCATCGAGCAGGGTGACTTCTTCGGACTTGCGAGTGCTGCTGTCAAATCGATCGTAAACCGCTGTCATGCTGCGTTCAAGAGCATAGGGCAGGTCTACGTCCAGTTAGTAGCCTATATTTTATTTTAACGTCTATAATGGTAAGAGATCGCACAGGGATGGATAATGAGCGGTTGTTTGGGATTAAATTGCAATGCCAGACACCTTCAGATATGAGAGACCCCTCAGGTTTTTGACTTTGTTGCTTTCATGGGAGCCAGTCCTCACTCTAAGGGAGCTCGGCTCCCATGTAGCCTAATTCGAGCACTGTGCTGACTTGTAATTTGCCCAGAGTTGTGATCAGAATATGATTCAGGAAGATTATCCAGTGCAAGATGAGTAACTTGTAGGTTGTTCACACACACAATACACTCCTTCATACCAACCTCAAGTTTCTTGAGAACTTTAATGATCAGTTTCTTGAGAACTTCTTGAGAATAATCCAATCGTATAACATGTAACCGGTTATAGTTGCTTTGCAACATTGCTCAGTCTAACTTGTCTCCACTTTGTAGCACTTGACAAGTTCAGTTGTGACTTTTTGAGTGCATCTCTGATACAGTAGGCCTATTTAGCAGACATGTGGACTCGAGTCACATGATGTCTCGAATCAAAAACTAAATTTCCTGATCGTGGACCAGTCACCCCAGAGACGCTTTCCCTCCGCGACTAAACAAAAAACAATAAAAAAAATAGCGGAGACAAGCGGCCAGAGCACATTTCAGTGGTGCCGCTACACACGCGTTACACACTGTGTGTAGGGCACCAAGAGACAGAGGAAGGACCAACATTTAGCCAGTAAATAGTAGCTTTACTGCAAACTGATTTGCACTGTTGTTAAAGAACGTTTAATGTCAAAATGCACCAACAGCATGTTACATAAATACAGACATCCCAAGTCTCCCGGAAGTTTCGGGAGTCTCCCGCATATTGATAGTAGTCCGGCAGCCATGGAGTCAGACCTGGTTTTGTCGGTTAAAGTTTTTTTTTTGTGCAGAATCTTGTAGACTAGGGGTATCTCTTTAAGATTTAGGAGGGTGCCCAGTGATATCCCTTGGGCAATTTTGTATATTAACCCTTTCTTGTTCAATGTATTGAATACAAGGTGAGACACTACAGGTGAATAGGGCAAACAAATTAACTAGCACATATCACTATGAAACTTCTCCAGTTGATTACTTACATTAATATGGAAAAAAAATGTATTACAAGTTATCTGAAATGTAATGCTTGAATATGCAAATTAGGCATAATCTAATTAAATATGTGCTGATTTGAATAAGTTTAAAAAGAAAAAATCTGAACATTAGATGAAGCCGGGTTCAAAATTACTTTTTCATTGTGTTTACATATTAGATGAAAAGTATTTTACACAGGAAATTTGGATTACAAGTTTTCTGTAATTTAATGTTTAAATATGAAAAAACCCAATGTGCCAAAATCATGAAAAATAGGATATACCTCTAATTTCAAGATGAGTAGGCCTACTCATATTAAATGCAAATCAACTCAAATAAAATGTACTAAAATACAGTGTTCTGTGTGATAGTTTGTCAGACAGTACATTCAAATTTGGACAATTTAACCCTTTACTAAGTGAATTTCTATATTTCAGATAATGCCAATCTGGGAGCCATGGGGTCAGACCTGGTTTTGTGGGTTATTTATTTATTCATTTTTGCTTAGACTTGTTGACTTGGGGTGGCTCTTTGATATTTAGGAGGGAGCCCAGTGATATCCCTTGGGCAATATCCTATATTAACCATTAAAGACCTATGTGCCGAAATCATGAAGAAAACAAAATAGGAAAAGCAAATAATCAACTCAAATAGAATGTACTAAAATACAGTTTGCAGTGTGATAGTTATTCAGACAATACTTTATGCATTCAAATTGGGAAAATATAACCCTTTTCTATGTAAAATAATGAATTTATAATTTCAGATATTGCCTGTAATAATTCTGAATATGTGCACTTTTCGTCTAGTATTAGTTCTGATAATTGTCCAGTTCTGGCTCATCCTACCCTAAAACATGCAGAGAACATTGTGCAAGGCACCATTAACCTGGCAGTAGCTATTATCCTTAACTATCTGTCAAAAATAAGCCCCGCCCCCTGAAACGTCATAAAGCACGTGATGGCCACGCCTCCTTTTTATGCAAATCGCCACGTGTTGTTTGTTATTGTTATTGTTTTGTGAGTCATGTGACAGTCATGTGACTGGTGTCATACCCCTGGGCGGCCATATTGGATGTAAAGTCATGTGACAGTCATGTGTCTGATGTCAAACCCCTGGGGGCCATATTGGCCCCCAAACCCCCATGTGTGTTTTGTGGATAATGGGGGGGGATCAGATAAACTTTGTAATAGTTGTATTATGTTTTGTGGTAAATGGGGGTAAATACAAAGTGTGCTGTTAGGATGGCCGAGTGGTTAAGGCATTGGAATTAAGATCCAATGGACATATGTCCTCGTGGGTTCGACCCCCACTCCTAGCAACTATATTAATGGCTAAGAGTAGTATGAAGTATACATTTATTTATTGATAAGTCCTAGAGATGTTGAGAGATATGGATTAAAAAATAATTTTTAAAAAAGTTTAAATTGGATACCATTTCGTTAGACGCTTTGGCTTAAAAGATGTCAGCCAAATCACATGTACTGTAATTTTTAAAACTAGAATCATGAGGGGTCGTGTGTGTGACCAAATGGGTCTATGTCTGGAGGAGGGGTTGTGTCTATGCCTGGAGGAGGTGTTGGGCCCGGACATGTCTCTGAGTTTATGGTTTGAAGACCCTTTCATGTATGCACCATATAGTGGGCTAGACGCTGTCGTCCTGTTTAACTGATTACATACACAAATGTCTCTGTGAGAACTGTATATGGCTAGTGACAACTGTATGCATGCACGTTGAGTCATTATAATGATGTGTTTTGGTTGTGCTAGGTAGCCATGTGTCTGCCCTGATGTTGCTAACTACTCTGCATAGGGGGATGTAAGCAGTTAGTGTATGGGGCTTGGGATCAAACAATTAAACGGGTGATGGTTGGAACCGGAGACTTGCTGTCTGATGTTGTTAACTACTATGCATATGGGGATGTAAGCAGTAAGTGTATGGGTGTGAGGATCAAACAATTAAACGGGGTGCTGGTTAGAACCGGAGACTTGGTGTCTGATATTGCCAACTACTATGCATATCAGGATGTAAGCAGTTAGTCTATGGGGCTTAGGATCAAACAAATAAAATCGTATTGGCAGGGGGTGGCAACTGTCTGGATCTGCATTTGTAATAAGGCCTATGGCATACAGTAGGCGGGGTGATGAGGGTCGTGGTCAATGTTCTGTTGACCAATTGAAGGCCTGGGGGCCAAACCTACAAACTAATGTTATGACATATTACAAGCCTACATTTTGAATGGTCAGCCCCTAAGGTTTAAAAACCCCTGTTAGAACATTCTGCCAGGAATTCATCAGTCTTCATCATTGACTTGACTGTAGTCAGAAGATAGCTGTGCAGCATGGACCTCAGTACCTGTGAGTATGTATTTGCATTAAGATCTATTTACCCTTACTGTCAATGGATGTCTATAACATACATGAAATACTTTAATTGCCATTAACACATTTTTGTTTTCTGTTTTTGTTTTTTACAGTTTGTCAATCCTTGGTGGTTCATTGAATACAACTGGTGATCCTATAGCATCTGATGCTAGACCCGGACATCTAAGCCTACTTTGTAAGTGCCCCCAAGCTAAATATTACCTTGTGTGGAGATTTGTATTTGTTTATTCCTGTTTCCTATTCTTTTTATTAGTAGGCTATTTGTTAATAGTGTATTCTGATTGTTTCTACATTTTCAGTGCATGGTGATATACTTGACAAGGCAGAGGGTGATTATGCTTCTGAAGGTATGGTTTTCCTGGAGTTTACTGCTTGATATCGTGTCTTAATCTAAAAGTGTTTCTTTTTATATTTACACATTCAATATCCATTCTATTTCATAGCCACGAGACCGGTTCTATCTGATGATAATCAGGTCATCAGAGACTCCGACACAACAGAGTCCATTCTGCCTGACGAACACGAATTGGATATACCGATCGGGGTGTCTGAAGTGGAAGAGGACGCATCGAGTAGGCCTACCCCCACGGGGTCTACAGACGCTACAGCGGGGGTATCATCCGACGTCCGTATCTATCACAAAGCAACTGAGAAGCGTCGTCATTGCGATGTTGAAGAAGATCTAACCGAAACTGAGGGCTCTGCTAAGCGGTTATATGTTAGCGTTCAAGAAACGATTGGTAAGTTGAAATTCACCAATATCTGTTTATGATCAAATGAACCATGTGCTAAGCGCTCCCATAGTAATGTGTTCGCTATCATTTACAGATCTGACTACAACGGATGACGCGACAGGCCTTGGAGACGCATCTATCAACAACGGGGTTACTTTTTCAAAGGACTATCGACCTATTGTTAAGACTCAATCAGTGGATATCAACTGCGCGGATTTATGGACTGATACGCAACTTGAAGCATGGGATATTAATGGAGCGGATTTTGATGACATATCTGACTGGGATATACTAAACGCTGTGGAAGCCAACGAATCCCGTGAAGTTCATAAAAGGTCAGTTTTAACGGGTATTGATGACTTGGGGGAGGCTGGTCCCTCTGTAAGTAATGCAGTGTGTGATGTAAACTCAGGTCACTATAAGTACACAGATGCAGAATCAGCCTTGGATGCGGTTGTGTTGATGCTAAATGATGCTAAGCCAAAATGTGGTGAACGTTTAAATACACCCATGACTCATAGGGCCACCGGGGTAGTAGATCCATGCGGCAGTGCGCTAGATCTGGTTGTTGGTGCTGTGAAAATTCTGCATGAGGTCTGCAGAGATAATCACGTCGCCACTAAGAATCATGCGAAGAATTTCGCAGTTGTTATGGATGGTATACAGAGCAGGGATGATCCTTTTATGTTGATCTAGACATTGTTAAAACCCTATTATGATAGATTGTCTTAGGTCTTATTTTTTTTTGATTTGTAACCTATAGTTTTCTTTTTTTTCTATTTCTGTTTTTTTTATTTTCTAATTATTTTTCTACTAGTTATGATTGTGCATGTGTGGTAGGCTATATATGCGTAATTTAGTTTTAAAAAGTCTTGAATAATTTGCTGTGTAATCACAGAGTAGCAATGCCGCCACCACATAAACGCGCTAGAGATGATGAACCAAACAGCGGTGGTGACGACAATGAGCCGCCTGATAAATGTACAAGAGATGGCTACCCTGACTGTGTTAACACTCTGCAAACAATGGTTGCTCAGCTTGAAAGACAAGCTGCTAGATTCGTACAAAACATTGACCGGGACAATCCTATTATCAAGCGCATGAAACAGAATTTGGAAACACATCGCAGGAGATGCATAGATTCCAACACCCCACAGCCAACCATTAGTCAGAGACCAATACATGACACTATTAACATCGACCATCCTTACATTCAGACAAATAATGTTACACATGGGCCACTCCCATCAGATACCCCAGCTGATGAGCCCTCGCTGAACCCGATCACTAGTCAGAGACCCATTCATGACTCTATTAACATTGACAATCCTAACATGCATGCAGCTAACGATACATATGTACCACCCTGTTCAGTTAGCGCACGAGGTGAGTCCTCAGTAAACATGGATGTGTTAGCTGGAGGTTCTGGGGTGCAAACAGGCACTGGTGGTGATATGCTTGACAGGGCTCCTACAGTAAGCATGGATGTGTTACCTGGCGGGTCTGGGGTGCAAACAGGCACTGGTGGTGATGTGCATGATAGGGCTCCTACAGCTACTTTACAAGACGAACCCTCGGCGTGTGTGGATGTGACTCCTGGCAGTTCTGGTGTACAGCCCTGTGGCGGCGACAATGTTGGACATGACACGGCCTATGATTACAATTTAGACCGTGATGCCATAGAACGCTTAGCGAATGAAGGAGGTGTTGTTGGTGATTACAGAGTTATAGCCAGGCCACGTTTCAACAGTAGCCTATGGAACTAAGTAGGCCGTTAAATTTTAGGGGATTGCGTGATACTGACATGGCTTCATACATAGAACACTGTTACACTACCTTGAATGATATTGTGGATTTCTCAAGGAGATTAGGTGGGGAAAATGCAGTTATCAACATGTGTTAAGGGGTGAAAGTCTTACTACCGATGTACAGGCTAAATTGACAAATGAAGATGGTTATGCTTTGGACAGATTGATTGAAGCTATTGAGAAGGTGTTACAGAGTAACACGATGCTCTTGGCCGATCAGAGTCTGGATCTCTTCGTCTCTATAGTGCGTAGTGGAAATGGTGGTGTTTATAGAAAACTCAAGGATTTGGCTCATGATGAGGTCATCAGGAAGAAAAAAATGTGTCTGTTCACACCTGTTAATGACTCAAACAATGCCTGTTTAGCTATTTGTCTGGCTCATTTTTTGAACCCCGATGCCACAGCCGATAGATTATTGGAGCTGGGGGCTGACATGCATGAGCATGCAGGGTTTACACCCCAGCAGCAAATAGGCTTTGCCGATGTGGCCGTGTTTGAGGACATGTACGATGTTAAAATTGTGGTCTTTTACCGAACCCCCCTACATGAGTTGCTGACGTATCAGACTAGGGTGACACCCAACCCTAAGAAAACTGTTTATCTGTACCTCCATGACAATCATTACCACCGGATTTTGCGCCCCAATACATTCCTGGGGGAAGGTCACTTTTGTGGTTTTTGCTACCGTGGCTACAGTAATATACGTGATCACGCATGTAAATACAGCTGTGATGTATGCAACGATGTGAATTGCCACAAAAATAAAGGTCCATCAGTATACTGCCGTGATTGTATGCGGTACTGCAAATCAGCTTATTGCCATTCCAGACACAAACAACCCACGCCCACTGGGGTTATAGGTAGAACGGTTGCCCCATGCGATGTCACTAAGTAGGCTACTGCAAAAAGTGTAACAGACGATATCATGTTAGCGTGAATAAGAAAACCCCCACAGATGCTCAGCCACAGCCTCACTGTAAAGCCGATTTGGTACCTGGTGATGACCATAGCTGTTTCATTCAACCCTTCATGCCAGAAGAGACAGAGCCCAAGTATATCTTTTTCGATTTAGAAACACGATTTGAAAATGGTAAACACCAGGCTAATTTTGCTGCTGCCATGACTTTCAAAGGGGAGACTTTTGAGGCCGAGGGTAGTAGTTGTGTGTTTATGATGTTGAGCCACTTCAGACGGTCTACATATAAGGGCTACACATGGATGGCCCACAATGCATCAGGGTTTGATAATATCATTATACTGGAGCATTTCACCAAGCTAGGGGTTACACCCAAAATAATCATGACTGGATGCAGATTGATTTTCATGTATGATGAGATCTTTAAACAGCGGTTCATTGACAGCTATTCGTTCATTCCCATGCGTTTGGCTAAGACAACGAAGGCCTTAAATCTGAACACTGGTGAGAAAGGGTACTTCCCACACAAATTTAACACAGCTATGAACAACTACTACAGGGGCCCCTATCCAGATCGTGAGTACTATGGGTACGACACCATGTCCAATAAAGACAGAGTTGACTTTGACACATGGTATAGCGAAGCATCCTTAGGTGTATTTGATTTTCAGAAAGAGCTACGATCTTATGGGGTTCATGATGTTGTGCTACTGAGGGACGCGTGCATGAAATACCGCTCATGGGCTGTACTGGTGTAGACCCCTTCACTCAGACTACATTAGCATCCTGCTGCATGTCTGTCTACAAGGCGCGCTTCCTGCAACGAGACACATTAGCACTCACACACAACAATGCCTATGTTAACCAACATAAGGCGTACTCCAACTCCTCAATCCAATGGTTGGAATATGTGAATGATAGTAGAGATATGGTTGTACAACATGCTTTGAAAGGTGGCGAGGTGCAAGTAGGTCAGTACTACCTCGACGGCTATTATGAAAAAAATGGTGTCAAACGTGCACTCGAATTTAATGGCTGTTTTCATCACGGCCATGATTGCCGCTACAATCCAGACCATATACACCCCCTGTTAAATATCCCTTACGGGGATGTGAGGAGACATTTTGATGATAAGGTGACATACCTTACCAAGACCAAAGGGTTTAAGGTCGAAGTGATGTGGGAATGTCAGTGGAACCAGGCTAAGCAGAGTGACCCTGATGTTAAGAGATTCATGGCCACATACATACACCCTGAGCGTTTAAAACCTCGTGATTCTCTTAACGGCGGAAGAACAGATGCATACAATCTTCACCGCATAGCTGGTGAGGGTGAGAAAATTCATTACGCTGATTTCACATCGCTATACCCGGCATGCCAGAGCAAGTGTGAGTACCCCATCCACAACCCCCAGATCATAGTGGGAGATTTCCAGCCGCTTGAAAATTATTATGGGTTGATCAAAGCTACAGTCTCTCCACCTAGGGGCTTACTACACCCTGTGCTGCCATATCGCTGCAACGGCAAATTGATGTTCCCCCTCTGCAGGACTTGTGCTGTAGAAGAGAATCAGACCAGCCGCTGTGAGCACAGTGATGATGAGCGCTCCATTTCGGGGTGTTGGGTTAGTCTTGAGCTGATGAAGGCTATTGAAAAGGGCTACATTGTTACCAAGGTTGATGAGGTCTGGCATTTTCCCCACCTAATCTCCTTGAGAAATCCACAATATCATTCAAGGTAGTGTAACAGTGTTCTATGTATGAAGCCATGTCAGTATCACGCAATTCCCTAAAATTTAACGGCCTACTTAGTTCCATACTGTTGAAACGTGGCCTGGCTATAACTCTGTAATCACCAACAACACCTCCTTCATTCGCTAAGCGTTCTATGGCATCACGGTCTAAATTGTAATCATAGGCCGTGTCATGTCCAACATTGTCGCCGCCACAGGGCTGTACACCAGAACTGCCAGGAGTCACATCCACACACGCCGAGGGTTCGTCTTGTAAAGTAGCTGTAGGAGCCCTATCATGCACATCACCACCAGTGCCTGTTTGCACCCCAGACCCGCCAGGTAACACATCCATGCTTACTGTAGGAGCCCTGTCAAGCATATCACCACCAGTGCCTGTTTGCACCCCAGAACCTCCAGCTAACACATCCATGTTTACTGAGGACTCACCTCGTGCGCTAACTGAACAGGGTGGTACATATGTATCGTTAGCTGCATGCATGTTAGGATTGTCAATGTTAATAGAGTCATGAATGGGTCTCTGACTAGTGATCGGGTTCAGCGAGGGCTCATCAGCTGGGGTATCTGATGGGAGTGGCCCATGTGTAACATTATTTGTCTGAATGTAAGGATGGTCGATGTTAATAGTGTCATGTATTGGTCTCTGACTAATGGTTGGCTGTGGGGTGTTGGAATCTATGCATCTCCTGCGATGTGTTTCCAAATTCTGTTTCATGCGCTTGATAATAGGATTGTCCCGGTCAATGTTTTGTACGAATCTAGCAGCTTGTCTTTCAAGCTGAGCAACCATTGTTTGCAGAGTGTTAACACAGTCAGGGTAGCCATCTCTTGTACGTTTATCAGGCGACTCATTGTCGTCACCACCGCTGTTTGGTTCATCATCTCTAGCGCGTTTATGTGGTGGCGGCTACTCTGTGATTACACAGCAAATTATTCAAGACTTTTTAAAACTAAATTACGCATATATAGCCTACCACACATGCACAATCATAACTAGTAGAAAAATAATTAGAAAATAAAAAAAACAGAAATAGAAAAAAAGAAAACTATAGGTTACAAATCAAAAAAAAAAAGACCTTAGACAATCTATCATAATAGGGTTTTAACAAAGTCTAGATCAACATAAAAGGATAATCCCTGCTCTGTATACCATCCATAACAACTGCGAAATTCTTCGCATGATTCTTAGTGGCGACGTGATTATCTCTGCAGACCTCATGCAGAATTTTCACAGCACCAACAACCAGATCTAGCGCACTGCCGCATGGATCTACTACCCCGGTGGCCCTATGAGTCATGGGTGTATTTAAACGTTCACCACATTTTGGCTTAGCATCATTTAGCATCAACACAACCGCATCCAAGGCTGATTCTGCATCTGTGTACTTATAGTGACCTGAGTTTACATCACACACTGCATTACTTACAGAGGGACCAGCCTCCCCCAAGTCATCAATACCCGTTAAAACTGACCTTTTATGAACTTCACAGGATTCGTTGGCTTCCACAGCGTTTAGTATATCCCAGTCAGATATGTCATCAAAATCCGCTCCATTAATATCCCATGCTTCAAGTTGCGTATCAGTCCATAAATCCGTGCAGTTGATATCCACTGATTGAGTCTTAACAATAGGTCGATAGTCCTTTGAAAAAGTAACCCCGTTGTTGATAGATGCGTCTCCAAGGCCTGTCGCGTCATCCGTTGTAGTCAGATCTGTAAATGATAGCGAACACATTACTATGGGAGCGCTTAGCACATGGTTAATTTGATCATAAACAGATATTGGTGAATTTCAACTTACCAATCGTTTCTTGAACGCTAACATATAACCGCTTAGCAGAGCCCTCAGTTTCGGTTAGATCTTCTTCAACATCGCAATGACGACGCTTCTCAGTTGCTTTGTGATAGATACGGACGTCGGATGATACCCCTGCTGTAGCGTCTGTAGACCCCGTGGGGGTAGGCCTACTCGATGCGTCCTCTTCCACTTCAGACACCCCGATCGGTATATCCAATTCGTGTTCGTCAGGCAGAATGGACTCTGTTGTGTCGGAGTCTCTGATGACCTGATTATCATCAGATAGAACCGGTCTCGTGGCTATGAAATAGAATGGATATTGAATGTGTAAATATAAAAAGAAACACTTTTAGATTAAGACACGATATCAAGCAGTAAACTCCAGGAAAACCATACCTTCAGAAGCACAATCACCCTCTGCCTTGTCAAGTAGGCTATATCACCATGCACTGAAAATGTAGAAACAATCAGAATACACTATTAACAAATAGCCTACTAATAAAAAGAATAGGAAACAGGAATAAACAAATACAAATCTCCACACAAGGTAATATTTAGCTTGGGGGCACTTACAAAGTAGGCTTAGATGTCCGGGTCTAGCACAGTGGCGTAACTATAGTAGGTGCAGCAAGTGCAGTCGCACCAGGGCCCGTGACCTCCCGGGGCCCGTCGCTACCCCCGCCCTGCCTCCTTTTTTTTTTTTTTTTTAGAACTTTAGAGCACGGAGAGTGAAGCGTCACTTTGACGATCTATCGGAAGATGAGCGCTTAACCGATGCAGAGAGTCAAAGTGCAGGTATTTTATGCAACTCTGGACATCATAATCAGTCAGCTCTCCCAAAGATTTGCAAGTATGCGGGAAACTTGTCATGTGTTTGAGTCTTTACGTATGACCCTTCAACTGGCAGGTGATGATGAACTGCTTGAAAAGGCAAGACGTTTGTCAGACCATTATAGCAGGGGCATTGCACCGACATTCCCAACACAACTCCTCTCATTCAGGTCTTGCTTTAAAGCAGAGATTTCACAGATGTCATCTATTTTTCAACTTGCCAAAATGCTGGTGGTAGATTATGACAGTGTAACATCCACATTCGGGGAAGTGTTTAGCCTACTCATGTTGTTTCTGACATTGCCTGTGACTGTGGCAACAGCTAAGCGATCTTTTTCCAAACTCAAATTTATTAAGACCTATACCTAAGGAGCAGCATGGGGCAAGAGAGGCTCCGTGGGTTAGCTATCCTGTCCATTGAAAATACGAGAGCCAGAGCATTAAATATTGGGAACATTGTTGACGATTTTGCACAACGAAAGGCTCGTAAGATGGCCTTCTTCTAATGGCCTAATTCACGCATATTGGGGATTGTATGCATATGAATAATTTTATTTGGTTTCTGGACGGTTAAATAAGTTAGGCTACATTAAGTTTTGTTTCTGCGCTGTGCGAGTTTATAAGCAAGCAATCTACGCTTGCAGTTTCAGCAGAGGGTTGAAGAGGCGCATTGAGTGTTCCCATAATTCCATGCGAGTTGATGTTAATGCAGTAATATTAGATTACCCTGGCCTGCAGGCTGTTAATAAAATATTTTTTTAAATGTTTTGACATGTAATGGATATGTAGTCGTGTGTTTTTTATTTGAAATTGTAATCTGTAACTACTAAACTACTTCGGTGCCTCAGGCCCTTTGCATAAACAATTGAAGTCACCCTTAATGTGTATTGCATGTATCAGAGCTAATTCATCTTGGGCCAAAATTCGTTGATATGGGGCCCATGTAGCGCTCTCGCACCTGGGCCCACCATTGGCTTGTTACACCACTGGTCTAGCATCAGATGCTATAGGATCACCAGTTGTATTCAATGAACCACCAAGGATTGACAAACTGTAAAAAACAAAAACAGAAAACAAAAATGTGTTAATGGCAATTAAAGTATTTCATGTATGTTATAGACATCCATTGACAGTAAGGGTAAATAGATCTTAATGCAAATACATACTCACAGGTACTGAGGTCCATGCTGCACAGCTATCTTCTGACTACAGTCAAGTCACTGATGAAGACTGATGAATTCCTGGCAGAATGTTCTAACAGGGGTTTTTAAACCTTAGGGGCTGACCATTCAAAATGTAGGCTTGTAATATGTCATAACATTAGTTTGTAGGTTTGGCCCCCAGGCCTTCAATTGGTCAACAGAACATTGACCACGACCCTCATCACCCCGCCTACTGTATGCCATAGGCCTTATTACAAATGCAGATCCAGACAGTTGCCACCCCCTGCCAATACGATTTTATTTGTTTGATCCTAAGCCCCATAGACTAACTGCTTACATCCTGATATGCATAGTAGTTGGCAATATCAGACACCAAGTCTCCGGTTCTAACCAGCACCCCGTTTAATTGTTTGATCCTCACACCCATACACTAACTGCTTACATCCCCATATGCATAGTAGTTAACAACATCAGACAGCAAGTCTCCGGTTCCAACCATCACCCGTTTAATTGTTTGATCCCAAGCCCCATACACTAACTGCTTACATCCCCCTATGCAGAGTAGTTAGCAACATCAGGGCAGACACATGGCTACCTAGCACAACCAAAACACATCATTATAATGACTCAACGTGCATGCATACAGTTGTCACTAGCCATATACAGTTCTCACAGAGACATTTGTGTATGTAATCAGTTAAACAGGACGACAGCGTCTAGCCCACTATATGGTGCATACATGAAAGGGTCTTCAAACCATAAACTCAGAGACATGTCCGGGCCCAACACCTCCTCCAGGCATGGGCCCAACACCTCCTCCAGGCATAGACACAACCCCTCCTCCAGACATAGACCCATTTGGTCACACACACGACCCCTCATGATTCTAGTTTTAAAAATTACAGTACATGGGATTTGGCTGACATCTTTTAAGCCAAAGCGTCTAACGAAATGGTATCCAATTTAAACTTTTTTAAAAATTATTTTTTAATCCATATCTCTCAACATCTCTAGGACTTATCAATAAATAAATGTATACTTCATACTACTCTTAGCCATTAATATAGTTGCTAGGAGTGGGGATCGAACCCACGAGGACATATCGAGGGCTGAGAAGCAAGAGGGCGTAAGTGACATTTTGGTCAAAATTGAGTTATATATATCACCTGAAAGCTCTTGATGAGCTCTTTCTAACTGACACAATTATATAAGTAGAATATTTATACATTTAAAGTTATTAAACAAAAACCAAAGGTCTTAACTGTGAACATACATAAATAGTTGGAGTCAGAAGGGCGTAAGTGCATTTACGCCCTTTTGGCACTGAGAAAGCATGAGATATTAAGTCAAAATGGCTGAAAGTCAGACTGTAAAACGCTGCAGGAAAAAAGTGTTATTTAACACTGAGGAAGTCCTGTGCCAATTATTTCAAACACCAACAAGTGATAAGGGTAAGTTGTAACTCCCCAATTGTTTCAGTAAAGTTATCCATAAGCTTTTAGCTGGCTAGTTTAGCCTCTAGCGAGCAGAAGCTTGTTGCCCAACTAGCTAGCCTACTAAATAGCCTATTTCAGCCTGTTTGTGTGGTCACTGTTTATGGTTATGGTTATGGTTATGGATTTAGCAGACGCCTTTGTCCAAAGCGACATATAAATACAAAACAACATAATAATATTTAAAAATGAACAGGGAACAGATTAAAATCTAGGTCAAATATAGTAAGGAGAATAGTTGTAGTACACAATAATATCAATTCAATCAATAGCCTAATAAAAAAAGCAATGTAAAAAAGGGGAAAGGCAATAATAAAACAATAATGTCAATTCAATCAATAATATAAAAACAATAACATGCTAAGACTACATTAAGGAGAATATCAATAATAAACAATAATGTCAAATTAATTAACAGCCCAATTAAAATAAAACAACATTATATAAACCATAACACATAAGCGCTTAAACAACTAAGTATATGTTGAATAGGAATGTCTTTAGACCCCTCTTAAACGACCCAAAACTACCACAGGAACGGAGAGCACTGGGCAGTTCATTCCACCAACATGGAACCACTGAAGAAAAGAGTCTGGAATTAGACCCAGTTTTTATGACTGGTCGACACAACATACGCTCACCAGAAGACCGCAGTGGGCGGTTGGGGATGTAAGGCTTGATTATTGAATTAAAATAACTAGGAGCAGATCTAGTTAGTGTCCTATAGGCCAAAGTGAGAGATTTAAATTTAATTCTGGCTACTATAGGGAGCCAATGGAGAGTAACTAGGAGAGGAGTTACATGTGTCCTCTTTGGCTGATTGAAGACCAGGCGTGCTCCAGCATTTTGAATCAACTGTAATGATCTTGTTACACAAGCGGGTAAGCCAGCTAATAGTGAATTACAATAGTCCAGCTTAGAGATGACCATGGTCTGAACAAGAAGTTGTGTGGAATCTTGTGTCAGATAAGGTCTGATCTTCCTAATGTTGTAAAGCATAAACCGGCATGATTTTGCAATAGAAGCTATATGCTCAGAGAAGTTAAGTCGGTCATCAATTACAACGCCCAAGTTTCGTGCCGATCTAGTTGGGGTCAGTGAAGTTGAGTCAAGCTGGATGTTAATCTGTTGGGGAATAGCTGTTTTAGCTGGAAACACCAAAAACTCTGTTTTTGAGAGATTAAGCTGAAGGTGCCGATCTTTCATCCAGGCTGAAATATCCTTAAGGCATGCAGAAATCCGGTGGGAAACACTAGAGTCATCAGGTGGGACAGACAGGTAAAGTTGAGTGTCGTCTGCATAACAGTGATAGTCAAATCCATGGGAGCGAATGGTATCACCTAAGGAAGTGGTGAAAATAGAGAAAAGCAAGGGTCCTAATACTGATCCCTGAGGCACACCTGTGGTGAGGGCATGAGACTTAGATACCTGTCCCTGCCAAGACACGTTGAAAGAACGCCCTTTAAGGTAAGATTCAAACCAGTCAAGAGCTTTTCCAGAAATTCCCAGTTCAGATAGTATAGATAGGAGAATGTCATGGTTAACAGTATCAAAGGCTGCAGATAAATCTAGTAGAATTAATACTGATGACTGAGCAGAGGACTTAGCTACTCTCAATGCTTCAGTCACAGACAGAAGAGCAGTTTCAGTAGAATGACCACTCTTGAAACCAGACTGCATAGGGTCTAGTAGATTATTCTGATGAAGAAAGTCACAAACTTGCTTGAAGACCACTTTCTCCAAAACCTTTGACAAGAAAGGAAGAAGGGAGACAGGTCTGTAGTTCACCTCAGTTGGATTAAGTGTACTTTTCTTTAGCAGAGGTGTAACCCTAGCCTGTTTAAAAGAATAAGGAACTATTCCAGAACTGAGAGAAGCATTAAATACATGTGTGACTGCTGGTAGAACAGCGGGTGAGATAGACTGTAGAAGAGTGGACGGGACAGGATCTAATGGGCATGTTGTTGGACGACATCGCTGAAGCAATTGAGAGACTGCTTCCTCATCAAGAGGAGAGAAAGAGTCAAATGATGGGGTCATACTAACACAAGGCAAAGCCCTCCTTATAGGAGCATCAAACTGAGCACTTATTTTAGCAACTTTTTCAGTGAAAAATGTTGCAAAGTCATTTGCTGACAGTGAAGTAGTTGATGGTGGTGGTGGAGGATTGAGGAGAGATTTGAAAGTAGAAAAAAGTTGTCTACTGTCAGTGGCGCTCTCAATCTTGCTTTGATAGAATGCCTTTTTTGCAAGTGTAACAGTGGATGAAAAGGATGACAGCAAAGACTGGTAGTTACTAAGATCATTTCCATCTTTGGATTTACGCCATTTCCTCTCAGCAGCTCTAAGTTCCTTTCGTACTGAGACTATACTGTTTGTCAGCCATGGATGGCGAGGTTTAGAACGAGTAGGTCTTGAGGAAAGAGGACATGCTGCATTCAGACAAGATGCCAGTGTAGAGCAGAGAGTCTTTGTAGCGTCATTAACCTCAAGTGTCAAGAATGAGCTAGGAGTAGGTAAAGCAGATGTTACTAATGTTGCAAAATGGTCACTTGAGAGGCTTCTGAGATTACGCCGGAACGAAATTATCGGAGGAGGAGCTGCTGGGTTATCCAGGAGACGCACAGAGAATCTGATAAAGTGATGATCCGATACATGTAATGGATTAACCAAAACGTTGTCTGTATTACAGTTACGTACCAGAATTAAATCAAGATCTTTACCAGCCTTGTGAGTAGGAGGACTGTGGACACGTGTGATATTAAATGAGGAGAGTAAGGACAGGAAGTCAATTGCAGACGAGTTATCCAAATGAATATTAAAATCGCCAAGGATTAATAATGGGCATGCATCCATTGGAATAGCAGACAGTAGAATGTCCAACTCGTTCACAAAGTTCCCAAGTTGTCCTGGAGGGCGATAAATAACCACCAAGTATAATTTGTATGGTTCAGTTATCATGATGGCATGATATTCAAACGAGTTGTGGACCTGAGCAGGCAGCAACTGTGTAAACCTCCAATCATCAGAGACGAGAAAGCCTGTCCCGCCTCCTCTACCAGACGAACGACTGGTATGCGAAAAAGCATAACTGGTCGACAACGCTGCAGGCGTGGCAGTATTCTCCGGCCTAATCCACGTCTCTGTAAGCGCAAGCAATTGAAGAGATAACTGTGAGGCCAGAGCAGGAATGAAGTCCGCTTTATTCACTGCAGATTGGCAATTCCACAACCCTACAGAAAAAGTAGGACAAGCCTGCTGAACTGATTGTTGCCTTTCAACACCAGTACGCTTATTAACCTGACCGGATACAGGGATATGTTGAAGGCACATTATTAGAAGGATTGTCAGCTAACAAGACAAGGTGAGACAAGAGTGAAACTTATCTGAGAGGTGCCTTGCTTGTGTCCTTGCTCGGTGGACTCGTCGCAGGTAGACTCGATTCGTCTTGACACGAGGACGGCTGCACACGAGCGCTGACGCTCCAGCACAATAACCACTTTAAATGCTAGTCCTAATTGATCACGCGGAAAACCACCCCCTCTAAAAACTCACGACACCAAGGCCAGCCTAAGCGCAATTAAACAGACAGCCGTAATGAAAACAATATCAACTACCACTACCCACTACGGCTAATAACTAGTTTACCAACTTGTAACTATGACAACTACATAAACAAATCCCTTAACAACACGAGACTCCCATACAATTAAAACTTACAGCAAGTGCGGACGCAGCTCCAGAAAAAAAACAGTTGAGTTCAGTAAAGCTAACGTTAACAATCTACTTAGTCCAGCTACACTTAAAAACACCACCCCCTCTAAAAACTCACGACACCAAGGCCAGTCTAAGCGCAATTAAACAGACAGCCGTAATGAAAACAATATCAACTACCACTACCCACTACGGCTAATAACTAGTTTACCAACTTGTAACTATGACAACTACATAAACAAATCCCTTAACAACACGAGACTCCCATACAATTAAAACTTACAGCAAGTGCGGACGCAGCTCCAGAAAAAAAACAGTTGAGTTCAGTAAAGCTAACGTTAACAATCTACTTAGTCCAGCTACACTTAAAAACACCACCCCCTCTAAAAACTCACGACACCAAGGCCAGTCTAAGCGCAATTAAACAGACAGCCGTAATGAAAACAATATCAACTACCACTACCCACTACGGCTAATAACTAGTTTACCAACTTGTAACTATGACAACTACATAAACAAATCCCTTAACAACACGAGACTCCCATACAATTAAAACTTACAGCAAGTGCGGACGCAGCTCCAGAAAAAAACCAGTTGAGTTCAGTAAAGCTAACGTTAACAATCTACTTAGTCCAGCTACACTTAAAAACACCACCCCCTCTAAAAACTCACGACACCAAGGCCAGTCTAAGCGCAATTAAACAGACAGCCGTAATGAAAACAATATCAACTACCACTACCCACTACGGCTAATAACTAGTTTACCAACTTGTAACTATGACAACTACATAAACAAATCCCTTAACAACACGAGACTCCCATACAATTAAAACTTACAGCAAGTGCGGACGCAGCTCCAGAAAAAAAACAGTTGAGTTCAGTAAAGCTAACGTTAACAATCTACTTAGTCCAGCTACACTTAAAAACACCACCCCCTCTAAAAACTCACGACACCAAGGCCAGTCTAAGCGCAATTAAACAGACAGCCGTAATGAAAACAATATCAACTACCACTACCCACTACCACTACTTTAGCTACAAATCAGATGAAGGGGGTTCTGCAGATCATAAGAGAAACAGTTTACATGTATGCGTATAATAGAAAATGCCATGAGTCAGACTGATGAGGATATTTCTTCAACATTTTTCAGCAGGCTAAAGCATAGATATATACACTAGATGTCGCCTTCTGCTTCTCAGCATGCGTCAACACCGCCGCCATCATGGTACAGGGATCTGAATCGCTAAACTAGTTCTCCTGTATTGTCAGCGTTACCTATTTAGCGACGTTTGGCCATCCCCAGCGATAGAAAACCTTTTTAGCGATTAGCGACAAATTTGGGAACTTCTCACAATGATGGCAGATCGGCTTCTTTGTTGTTGAAACGTAAGAAAATCACCTTTCTCATGGCTTTGTCATTTATGAATTCAGCTACATCTCGTTTGCCCATGGCACTGACCCATGATTATAAAAGTAACGACTGGCGTAGCCTATGTAGTAGCAGAGGTACATTTTCTACAGATCTACAGCAACTTCTGGTGAGATTACAACTTACATGAGTAAACGAGAAGAGGGGTATGTGGCCTCAACCAGAGCCTGTCTACGAAGAGCCTGTTTACTTTCATTGTATCGAACCTGGTTGCAGTTTACTCATTGTTCCTCTAGGGGCCGCCGCTAGCTAGTGCAGAATGAATGGGAGTCTATGGGGCTTGACGGGTAAAATGTATCTTTATTATCGTCTTAAGCTTAGTTTTCTCTAGACTCAACCATAAATACATGCCTGTCAGTTGGAACAACCCAAAAAACTAGATAATTGCTTGAGATTTTGACGATTTAAGGTGATTTTATTTTCGCTAGATCTTTGCCCAGATTGACGCTAATGCATTATAGAGGAGTGGATCACTGAAGCAAGATGGCGTCTCGATCGACGCATTCGTTCCAATGAACAGCAGTAGTCAAGGCGACATCTAGTGTATATATCTATGAGGCTAAAGTATCCCATTAGATAGTATGAGTTAGCCTTTAGCTGGCTAGTTTAGCCTTTAGCAAGCAAAAGCTAGTTGCCTGAGTAGCCTATTTCAGCATGTTTGTTTGATCACTGTTTAGTTAGACATGTGAAGGGAGTTTTGCGGATCATAAGAGAAACAGTTTACATATTATAGAAGATGCCCTGAGTCAGACTCATGAGAATAAGAATAAGTTTTAATATTAACATATTTCAGTAAAGATATCTTTAGCTGGCTAGTTTAGCATAAGCTAGTTGACTAAAAAGCTAGTAAACAAATAGCCTATATAGCATCTTTGATCACTGTTTAGTTGGTCGGTTGGGTTATGAAGATAATTACAGATTGTTTACATGTATGTTTACGTATCACAGCAGTACAGGAGAGAGAGAGAGAAGTGGAACAAGCACAGGAGAGAGAGAGAGAGCTGTAGCACAGGCATGGGATGGTAAGTTTTATATATAAAAAATAGACTTTCAATTCAACATGTTTGAATTTGGGTGGGGGGTGGGGGTAGGACTCTACAGACAATTGCAGAAACAGCTTACATAGTGTGTTTATGTATTACAGGAGAGCAGACACAGGAGAGAGAGAGAGCAGAAAAAAAGAGACAGGAGAGCGAGCAAAGTGATACTCTGATACAGGAGGGAGACAGTGCAGTGCTAGGCTTACAGGCACAGGATGTGAACAATGCAGTGGAGCAGGCAGAGGGGGGACACAAAATCATGGAGCAGGCAGGTACAGTGATGAGCTATGAGGATCAAGAACAGTGCATCATCCTAACTCTGGAGCCAGTGGGAATGGAAGAAGTCTGGGACAGTGCAGGAGCAGAGATTAGACCTGAGGAACTGGAGCATGTTGTTAATATGGAGACAGTGAGAGTTGAGGAACATGTTAACATGGAGACAATGAGAGTTGAGGTTGAGAATCAGGGTGAGCAAAAGGGAAGAAAAAGACAGCGGAACCCCGATAGCTGGCAAAGAAATATCAGAAAGAGGCTCAGAGTATCAGGCCAAAGCTATGTTAATGGCAAAAACATTAATGTTCCCGCACGAAAGGTCAAGGAAAAAGACTGTACCACCTGTCGTTACAAATGTAACAACAACTTCCCTGAGCTCGAGAGGCAAAACATCTTTGACCACTTCTGGTCAATGGGAGATGTGTCTAGACAAAAAGATTTCATCATCAACCACACTGTTAGAACGATTAAAAAGAGACAGACAACCCAAACTGCATCAAAGCGTAACAACTCAATCGAATACAGACTTACTACACAGGGAAAGCAAATTCGAACCTGCAAAGATTTCTTCTTAAAAACCCTTGATATAACAGAAAAGTTTGCCAGGTCTGCAGAGAATGGGCAGTCCTCCATTAATTTAGGAATCTCTCCACCAAGCACACACGGACATCATACCCCTGGTAACAAAATCTCAGAAGAGAGGAAAAATTTGATCAGAAATCACATTAATTCTTTCCCAACAATTGAGTCACACTATTGCCGAAAAGACACAGCAAGGCAATATCTTGGGGAGAATTTGAATGTTTCTAAGATGTATGACCTCTATGTCAGCAAATGCAATGAGGAATGGAAAGTCAGTGCAGAGAAAATTAGTTTATACCGGCATATCTTCAATTCAGAGTTTAACTTAGGTTTTCACCAACCTACTAAGGATGCATGCAAGTACTGTGAATGGTACAAGCGTTTGACTGACGGTGACAAGGAAGTCAATTTAGAGGAATACAATGCACACCAGAACAGAAAAACACAGGCCCGTGATCAGAAAGAACAAGATAAGAGACAAGCACAACAAGAGTCTTCATTCAGGGCAGTCACTTTTGATCTTGAGCAAGTGCTTACCACTCCATGGAGTAATGTGAGCAGTCTCTTTTACTCAAGGAAGCTAAGCACCTACAATCTTACAGCATATGAGTTAGGGAGCAAGGCAGTAAATTGCTACATGTGGCATGAGGCGAGGGAGGACGTGGTTCATCTGAGATCATTACATGTATGTTCAAGTATCTGTCCTCACTTTCAGACACTGATCACGTGGTGCTGTACTCTGACACATGTGGAGGACAGAACAGAAATGCCGGTTTCAGCGCCATGTGTCTCCATGCTGTGAAAAATCTGCCCATTTCTATTATTGACCACAAGTTCATGGAGTCTGGACACAGCCAAATGGAATGTGATATTGTGTCCATGCAGCTATTGAGACTGCAAGAAAAAATGTGCCTGTATACAGTCCACAGGGATACTACACACTTGTAAGGATGGCAAGGAAAAACAAGCCATATGATGTGATAGAACTTGGCCATACTGACTTCCTTGATTTCAAGTCTTTTTCACAACAAACAATGCGAAATAGAACCAAAGACACAGAGGGAGACAGTGTCCGCTGGCAGAAATTAAAATGGCTGCGCTACACCAAGGAAAATCCAAGATGTATCCAATTCAAGTATGAATTGACGAGTGATGAATTCCGCATTCTTGAGGTTGGGCAACAGGAGACAAGAGGTTCACGTGCAATTGAGCCTAAAAAGTTGAACAACTCCCAACCAGGGATCAGTGCACTAAAAAAAAAAGACTTGATCACACTATGCACAAATGGCAGTATCCCCAGTTCCTATCTGGACTTTTACCAGTCTTTGAAGGCTTCTGAATCAACTGAGATGTAATGCATAGCTTAAAAGTTTCTGAACATTTTGTTCACCTAATTAGTTAATGTCATTCATTCATGAATAGTGTTGTACATACTCCAAATACTTAAAAACATATTAATTCCTATGGTTGTCTAGTTCAACATTTTTTAAAATTTGTTTAATATTGTGTTCACATGAGTTTAGTCAATGTCATGAATTAATGAATATTGTTGCACATACTTAAAACATTTTAATACATATTGTTGTCTAATCCACTGATAGTATGGAATCAGAGTTCAACAAGTGAGATGAATAAATAATAGCAATTTTAAAAAGTTTTAAAAATATTTTATTCACTTTGTTCACATGATTAGTTTAGTTAATGTCATTAATGTATGGATATTGATGCACCTCTCCTAATGTCTGTCTATTGATAGTGCAACGAATAAAAAATAAATAGCATTGAAATAAATCATCTAATATAAATATTTTTTACTGCCTTTCATTGTGTAAAAATGACTGTTGCTCATTTACAAGTACATTCATATTCTTTTTTGCTCATGAAAATAATCAGATACGACCATATGTCATATCCAAATGACATTAAAATATTGGTGCCAAAAAGGCGTATGTGACTATTTCTTAAATTTGGAAATGTAGAAAATATTTTTTTAAAAAGATAAAGATAAATTATTATTCATTTAGTATTGTGTCATCCATCTGGGTTAATAAATGTGCTTTAAATAGGTAAAATCAGTACAGAAAGTAAGAGGAAACTATGCCCATTTTTTGTTTTGGCTCTACTGTAAAGTTGGTGAAATGTCACTTACGCCCTCTTGCTTCTCAGCCCTCGATATGTCCATTGGATCTTAAGTCCAACGCCTTAACCACTCGGCCATCCTAACAGCACACCTTGTATTTACCCCCATTTACCACAAAACATAATACAACTATTACAAAGTTTATCTGATCCCCCCATTATCCACAAAACACACATGGGGGTTTGGGGGCCAATATGGCCCCCAGGGGTTTGACATCAGACACATGACTGTCACATGACTTTACATCCAATATGGCCGCCCAGGGGTATGACACCAGTCACATGACTGTCACATGACTCACAAAACAATAACAATAACAAACAACACCTGGCGAAAACCACATGGCTAATTTGCATAAAAAGGAGGCGTGGCCATCACGTGATTTATGACGTTTCAGGGGGCGTGGTTTATTTTTGACAGATAGTTAAGGATAATAACTACTCCTGGCAACTGCATCTGCTAGAGCTTCAAGGATTTTCACTCTTGCAGCCACATCTGATCATCTCCAAAATGTAGTTTGGTGCAAGTTTGACATTTTCTGGTAGACTGGTTGGGCTCAGTAACAAATCAATGAATCTTTCTTCAAATGGCAGTTGAATTTCCAACTGAAGTATTCCTTTGTTTCAGGCTCCAAATACTTCAATACTTAAAAATGAATATTCTCTTTTTGAATGACGAGTTTAGGCTCTGAGCATAGACTACTACTGTAATAAAGAATAAAAATAAATGTATATTTTATACATATTAGAACAGTAGAACAGACACCCTGTCAGCTAATAGAGGGCAGTTTAGGCAAGTCCTTCCACTCAGCCATATTGTAGCGCTTTTTGGGCACTTAACAGGCATCTATTTCGGCGTGCGCAAGACTTCATAACACCAACCTTGCTCCAGCAGTGAGATCACAACACATGATTGGCACGATGTATTCACAACACATGATTGGCACAATGTATTCACATCCTGTCAGCTAATAGAGGGCAGTTTAGGCAAGTCCTTCCACTCAGCCATATTGTAGCGCTTTTTGGGCACTTAACAGGCATCTATTTCGGCGTGCGCAAGACTTCATAACACCAACCTTGCTCCAGCAGTGAGATCACAACACATGATTGGCACGATGTATTCACAACACATGATTGGCACAATGTATTCACATGTTGACTTTTTTGCCGCGGAAGGGGCGGGATATGTGTAGACAACTGGCATATTGGCGTTACAAACTAACCCCATGCATTTCTATGGAGGATTTTTGGAGTGCTGTGACTCCTCATTAGAAAGTCTCTGGTAAACCTCCATCCACACCTAAGAGACGTGCTAGTGAGATATGCTAGCATGTAGCACCCATGGATTAGTTTCCTCTCCCACTCTGAGAATGAAATCTGCACTTGAGAAGCACCTACATACACTAAACTTTCCAGTCTTATACCTAACTATATTTTGCTAGTTAATTTTTTACCCTATTCACCTGTGGTGCCTCGCCTTATATTCAACACATTGGACAAGAAAGGCTTAATATCGAGAATTGCCCAAGGGATATCACCGGGCACCCTCTCTAATCTTATTGAGTTACCCCTTGACAACAAGAAACGGCAAAAAAAAAAACTTTTACCAACAAAACCAGGTTCACCTAAATTATGGCATTTGGCTGCGGGACTATAGCGGCTCCCTGATGCCCGCAAATTAGATAAAATCTCCCGGAATCTAGAGCGAGCGAGCAAGAGCGCGCACGCAAGACCGAGACTTCAAATCACGTATGCATCTGAGTTTAGCGCGCACACGACAGAGAGAGAGAGAGAGAGAGAGGGGTGGTGCGCGTGTGCCTGAAGCAAGACGCATCCTGATTGGCATGTTTTGCTAAATCAACCAATCAGTTTTCAATGTATCTAGGAACAGGAGCTTCATGGCAGAGTCAGAGTGCCCCCAAAAAATGAACATTTAAGACCCATTTCACATCAGACCACACGATGTGTAGGCCTACCCTTGTCTCATAAGAGTAAACAATAATGATACTGTAGTTGTATGCTGCACTGTTTGTAACAGTGACTTATTGCCCATGGCAGGTTAAATGATTGCAAAAGACATGTTGTCGAGGTGAGTTGAACAAGTGTCATTTCATGTGCATATTATTCAGGCCTATACTAGATGGCTAGTTGCCAAGGCTACATGCCAAGGCTAGTTCCCAAAATCTACATATTTTATTATCAAAATTCCTATCTATAGGCCTTCCTTATTTGGTGTACTGACTACACATTATTGAACAAACATTCATCTGTATTTCAGTATCTAAGTATACCTATAGGCTACAATAATTCTTTTTTTTTTTTCGGGATACCTCCCTGAAATGACTTTTTGCAGGTTGGGATGTCTGTAAATATGATACTTTTCGAGACCTCTCCATGAAGATCCAACTTCTACTGCATTTAATTGAGAACGCATCTAAGTACGCACGTGAGGGAGAGAAAACGAGTAGGTTCCAGCTGGCTTGTCATTGATGATGATTGATATCTTCTTTTAAATATAAAAAACGTATAAAAGGAAATCGTGAAGGCAACAAATACGAGATTAGAGGAGATTGCGAATTTATCTGGTTCTCACTAGCCTACTGTTATAAACTATGAGATCCAGGTCACTATGACATACTAGCTGCACTCACTGTGATTTGGAAAGTGGACAAGAATATGAAGAGTTGTCTTTGCCTTTGTGTAATGGAACTGGTGAGTACATGAAGCACATGATATGCCGATTGAAACGCATTCCACTCAGCTACTGTAGCTAGGTGGCTACTGGCTACCAGGCTCATAATTCACTTTTAATTGCAAACACAAGATGTCAAGCAAGCATCATGTCATACATGCTTCTCTTTCCAAAGGAATGAAAGCTGTTTGTGCCAATTTAATATCATGCTTATCATTGTTAATATTGTGCTATACATGTGGTACAAACAATGTTTGAGTTTGTGGACTAGCCATAGGCTGAATGGAGCTGGTAAAAAAAGATCATTATGAGAATGTGTGGACAGTGGCACACAATGGGCTTAAAGTGTCAGTGCACAATTTACAAATGAGATACATGTAAACAGCATGTGTAGTATTTCTTAAGAAATTAATACTTTAAAACAAAATTACTGTCATTGTTATCTTTTAAATAATATAAAAGTGTTGACCTTGGCTTCCCTTATGAGTCGCCACTGGCAGACAGCCTAATAAATTGTTTGCAGGCAAATCTGTGGCCTAGCGCAGTGAAATGCCATCAGTCAAATTATTACTCATCCAGTGGGCTCCGCAATTTGGAAAAACAATATATATATTTGCAGCTGTGCTGAGTGTCATGTAGCTATCTGTTTTGTACAGATTACTCAGGTATGCACATGTCTATTACACAGGTATGCACATGCATATGTCGTAAAAGATTGCAAGACAGAAACATTGAACTAATCTGTATTTATAAAAAAAATACTGTGAATAAAATGTAAGCGCTAAAATTATGATCGATAGTCTAATAATGGCATTATTAAGTGAAGAGTACCTGATGACTTGTTTAGGACTTGAAAAAGATTGGGACTTGAACTTGGACTCGACTTGCCCTTCTTTGTATTTACTTGGGACTTGACTTGGACTTGACTGCTAAGACGTAGGACTTACTTGTGACTTGCCAAACAGTGACTTGGTCCCACCTCTGGTATTTAGGCTATGTGATGTAGCAGGCAGGTCAGCATATTGATCTGTTGACTGTTTGCAGGTTATGGCATATCTTGTAGGGAGAGAAAAGCTGTTGCTCTCAAACACTGTCTACTTAATCAACAGATTCAGTCTACTGATAAAGGAATAGATTAAATAGATAGATATGGAAGGTTTGCAAAGTGATATCATGCTCCTTTTATGGAGTATTTTTTTTGTTTTCAAAATACAAAAATATAGTATTTGATTTTGATACATGGTGTGGCAATGTACATTGTAGTTTATTTTGATACACTTAAAATTAGGGTATTTGATATTTTATTTTAAAGTACATTTTGATGCCTGCCAACAGTTAGAGTAGCCAGGCAGCTACAGCGCTACACTCTGTTGGCTGCAGCAACTCGAGGTAGGTAGCACTAATTATTTTTAGGGTTTTCTCGTACTGACAAGGCAAGGCAGGCAAGGCAGTTTTATTTGTATAGCGCATTTCTTACATTAAGGCATTTCAGGCTGACAGTGTCGCCGGCCTCAACAAGGGGGCGGCCCAGTACCCAATGACGATCCCAGATACGTTGGTTGCAACGCCAGATACACACACACAACACAGAGATGAAGTTTACAAAAATACAAATACAAGTTTATTTATCAGTTCTTCTAAAAACACACAAGGCAGCCTGCTGGGGCGAATATGTGCAGTATATAGGGGCACTGCACTCCGGGTCAGTTACCACTACAAGTCACCCTGGTGAAGATGATAATCCCCCTTACTGGGGCACATCAAGCCGTAATGCAACACACAAGATACAGATAATGTCAATGGCACAGCACTCAATAAAAATCATGAGTATCAATCACGTGGAGCACACACTAAAACTAGACCCATATTGCACAATCCCCCCTATAACACCATTCCCCCTTTCAACCCAATGGTTCTGACCCTAAGTGCCCCAATACAGAGACTTAAATACACAAAAAATAGGACAATAAAAAAAAAAGAAAGCAAATAATAAAGCAAAAAAACCAAAAAAACAAAGAATTGTCCCACTAGAAATGTTGATCGCAGGGCACTGGTGCTTTAAGGGTCAGTCTCACCAGGGCCTTCTGGGAAATGGAGTTCAGCCGCCATGGCCCGGTGCTTGCAGTCGTGTCACAGCAAGGCAAACGGCCTCAGTCCCAGACGCGGAAGTGCACGGCCGAGCTCCAGCTGGAAGTGGAGAACAACAACAACTGATCAGAACACAATAGGTTACGATTTAACTCTCTTCACCCCTTCGAGGATTAGAAGGCTGTTCACAGTCCCTTTGGCACGATCCCAGGTGATCGTTGGATTGTGTTATGGATATCTTCTGACTTCTCCCCGTCTCCAGATGATCTAACGCGTCGTCGGCGCAGCCACCTGAGAGTCCGACATCGAACACCACCGTGACTATAGTTCAGTCAGGACCACTTTAGTCAAAATAGTTTATTGATATGTAATAAGTTACATTTGGCGGTAAGGCTCTGTTCTGGGACCTCCCTACCCTTCCGTGTGCCAACACAGAAAGCCTAAGGCAGGGAGAGCAGCAAAGTAGATCCCCCATAAGGAATACAGAACAGATCAAGCATCAATGACAACAACATTGAATAAGACAATAACCAATCAGGTGGAGTTGGGGGTGGAGGTGGGTAGCAGAGTGGCTTGCAAAGGGAACAGCAAGCCCAGCCATGTTAGAGCAGCTTAAAAGTAGGGCCTAATTGCCTCTCAGCCAATGACGAGCTAAGGGTACTCTCAGCTGACAGGCCAGCTGATCAACCAGCTGATCGGCCAGCTGATCAGTCAGCTGACAGCTTGGCTTGACTCCGTGGCCTGCCAGAACTAACGCTGTGCTCAATATGAAGAAAAGATAGAAAGAACAAACAAATGTCCTTACCTGTTTAGTCTGGAACGGTTGGCGTGGCTCTTCCTCGGCGATCCCGGCAGCCTGCAGCTCTGCTCCCCCAGCTCTGCTCCCGTCGGATAGCTTGGACTTTTTATGCACCCCATTCCGGGGGACACCCTAAATTAGACCTCTGTGACCGCCTAAGGGTGGGAAGAGATTCTACACTATACCGAGGGATCCGCAGCCGTTGGCGCCTGTAACTCGATCGGGCAGGGTCGCAAGTTGTTCCTGTGCAAGGTTCTAACGGGTCCTTCATTTGCTTCCGGCCGAACCGCTGGTAGACGGGTTGGCCAGGCCCTTTTTTCGCCCTCTTGTTGTAACGGGTCTGGTCCCAGGTCTGCCGTTGGTGTACATGGGTCCGAACATGCCGATAGACCTCTGTGAGTGTCTGATGATGTTGGTAGACCCAACTCTCCAGGTGAACTTGGGGGCTGGACGCCAAGGCACAGGTCCACCGGGTGCCGAGCATGTCTGCCAAAAACAACAAAGTGTGGTGTTAGTCCTGTGCTGCTGTGTACCGTATTATTATAGGCTTGCACCAATGCTGGTAACTTGGCCGGCCACTGGGCCTGGCTTTCCACCAGCAGTGAACTCAACAGGCCCAACAACGTCTGGTTAAACCGCTCCACGGCACCATTTCCCTGGGGATGGTAGGGGGTAGTACGGCTCTTGATACACCCATACAGAGTTGCTGCATCAGTTCAGACTCGAAGGCGCCCCCCCGGTCAGACAGAAAGCGTTCAGGGCAGCCGAAGGTCTGAATAAAGGCACCCCACAGGGCCTTGGCTGTAGTCACTGCCGACTGGTCCCGAGTGGGCACTGCAACTGCGTAACGGGAGAACAGGTCTGTTATTACAAGTATGTAAGGAAAAACATCACCTGGTCTCCGTAAGGACAAATAATCCAAACGTACTACCTCAAAGGGATATGAATATTGAATGGATTGTAGTGGTGCCCTCACCTCAGCCCCGGGCTTACACAAGGCACATTGTACGCAACCTCTGGCCCACTGACTGCAGTCTCGGGACATCTCGGGCCAGAAAAACCGCCTCCGAAGCAGGCTGAGCATCCGGTCGGTACTGGCATGCCCAGCGACCTGATGGTAATCACTCCAGATGCCCGGGGCCTCAGCACTTGGGACCAGGATCTGCCGTGCGCAGACTCCAACGTCAGTCTCCTCCGCCTTCCGAAAAAAGACCCCCTCGTGTACTTCCAGTCGCTCCCATTCTGCCATCCACTTTCGCCCTCTGGCACCTACTTCCAGGTTGCTGGGCAGGCGGGACAGAGCATCGGCGTTGCCATTCCGGCCACCCCGTGTTGACTGACTATGTGTCCCAGATACCGCACCTCCCTGCGGAACAGGCTGCATTTCTGGGGCTGAAGCTTCAACCCATGGGCTGCAAGGCGCTGGAAAACTTGCTCTAGGTGGGCCAGGTGAGTAGCAAAACAAGGCGAAAAGACAATTACATCATCCAAATAGATTAATAAAAAATCATTCACCTGGTCGCCGAGACACCGTTGCATCAACCGCTGGAACGTGGCTGGGGCATTACACAGGCCAAAGGGCATCCTCTCAAACTCATAGAGACCTAACGGCGTCACAAACGCGGTCTTCTCCCGGTCTCGAGGATCCACTTTGACCTGCCAATACCCGCAAGCCAAGTCCAGGGTTGAATACCAGGCCGCCTTTTTTAGCGTCGTCAGGGACTCTTCAATGGGGAGCAAGGGAAAAGCGTATTTGTGCGTCAGTTGGTTGTTTCCTGTAGTCAACGCAAAAACGCCATGACCCATCTTTCTTTCTTACCAAAACAACAGGAGCCGCCCAAGGAGAACGGCTCTCCCTGACGACACCATTGTCCAGCATTCCTTGCAGCAGACTCCGCAGTTCGGCATATAGACTAGGTGGGACAGGCCGATGCCTTTCTCTCACAGGGGGTGCATCTCCGGTGGGGATCTGGTGCCGGACGGTGCTGGTTCGGCCGAAATCATCTCCATGTGCCGCGGACACAGAGGACCACTTAGCCAGCAAGGCCGTTAACTGGCTCTGTTCTCCTTGAGTCAGACCTTCACCTCGTAGGCCCAGCACGGGGTGGTCCTCGGCTTGTGCCCTTTCCACAGATTGGACTTCTACTTCCACTACCGCAGGCTCTGGGTGTGAAAATACTAGTTCTGATTTGCCCCTCACATCTTCAGCATCGACCTGGGCCACCTCAGCTAGTGGGGGCCCCTGGGGAACCTGGATAGGGAAAGGGTTAGGGTTACAAAGGCGCAAGGCCACCCTACCTTGGTGCATCCAGGTCAAGTTCCTGGCCACCCTCCATTCCCGTCTCTAGTCGTTGAGGTCTTCCACCAGCACCCACCATCTGGTTGGCCAGCTCCCTGTGGCACACAGGTCCAGACCAGCATCTCAGTGTCAGGGGGAAGGATGACAGGGGTTTGGCGCTCCAGTTTTGCAATCCCCTGCATGTGTGGGTTGGCCCTGTGTACCAGCGCCTTCCTGCAGACCGCAAAGGCTCTCCCCCACGCTTCCCCAGCCCTCTTGGTGGCTGTGGATTTGAAAGCAGCTTCCCCTGGATGACTCCCTTGGAAAACCTGCGTCCAGCAATCAGAGATTATATTCATGCCTAGGATACCACAGTCAGCCCCCAAGCATGAATCTTGGACAATCACAACCCCCTTCCCCGGTAAATGAATTCCCCCACCTCAAAGTCCATCAAAGTATACCCTATGTAGGGAATTGGCAGCCCTCAGTGTTAGCCACGGAATCCCCCCACCCCCCGAAGGACTGCTTCCCCAAAGTGTTTACGGAAAAAATAATGGCTAAACAGACTGACCTGTGACCCAGTGTCCAGAATGCATAGAACCCTTGTACCTTGTGCTATAACTTTCAACTGAGGGCAGTCACCCACCATTGAAGGCTCATGGGTCTGAGGCTTCTCTGTTGTTCCCCCAGGGGCCTGCCCCAAAGCGACCGAGGCTTCTAAAAACCCTGCGGTGGCTGGCGACGGCAGAAATGCTGGACGTGTCCGGACTCCCCACAGTCCCGACATATAAGCCGGCCCTGAGCATCCCATCGGAAGGTCTGGGATTCGCTGGTGGGTCCCCGTGTGCTCCTTGAGCGGGGAGGCACATTCGCTGTTGAGGCATTACTTTCTGAATGGCCAGCTACTTGGGGGCCATGGAGATGAAGCTTTTTCAGGTCCTCTAGAAGGGTTTGGCTTAGAGCAGACACCTGCTCTTTGAGCTCTCTCTGCAACTCAGACTTCAGCGACTCCTTCCATTGCTGCCACGAAGCATCGGTTGTGGGGTTACTTTGGGGGGCTTGAGCCGACTGTGCAACCTGAGTCCGGCAAACATGTGTCTCACCACGGTCTAACTCTCATTCCAGAGCTTTAGCCTCCATACAGGTTGCCACAAAGGTTAGGTCCGGCACCCGACGCAGTTGACGTTGCGGTTTTTCTTGCACCGGCCCTGGCTTCACTCCCATAGAGAACTGGGCCCGCAGTATCTCGTCGTCACCCCCCACAGGTGGGGCATCCACTGCGCGCCATCGCTGATGAAGCTATCTAAGCCGCAGGGTAAACGACCCCACACTTTCCTCCGCCCCCTGCCGACACTGAAAGAATTTGGCCCGCAACTGTGCCACAGAGTCACCCCCCCCATACAGGTCCTTCAGTAGAGAATGTTGGCGTCGGTGTTCCTCTTCCCTTCCTCTGCTAGCAGAACTTCTCTCTTAGCATCACCTTCCAAAGCACTCAGGACGAAATCCACCTTCTGTTGCCCACTTAAGCCCTGAGCCCGTAAAAAAGCCTCAATCTGAGCCTGCGCAAGCGCAGCAGCCCCCCCTTCCCAATAAACTTGGGTATCCAAGGGCCACCCATAAACCAAGGCATCAAGACAGTAGTAGCAGGCCTAGCTGCATCACCCCCATCCCCAGGCTGAGTGTCGTCCATGTTGTTGTGTGCACTGGGATCCTGCCGACTATGCCACAAAAGGGGTGTCGCCGGCCTCAACAAGGGGCCGGCCCAGTACCCAATGACGATCCCAGATACACACACACACACAACACAGAGACGAAGTTTACAAAAATATAAATACAAGTTTATTTATCAGTTCTTCTAAAAAAACACAAGGCAGCCTGCTGGGGCGAATATGGGCAGTGTATAGGAGCACTGCACTCCGGGTCAGTTACCACTAAAAGTCACCCTGGTGAAGATGATAATCCCCCTTACTGGGGCACGTCAAGCTGTAATGCAACACACAAGATACGGATAATGTCAATGGCACAGCACTCAATAAAAATGAATATCAATCATGTGGAGCACACACTAAAACTAGACCCATATTGCACAATCCCCCACCATTCCCCCTTCAACCCAATGGTTCTGCCCCTAAGTGCCCCAATACAGAGACTTAAATACACAACAAATAGGCCCTACCCGGCCAAAAAAACAAAAAAACAAAGAATTGTCCCACTACAAATGTTGATCGCAGGGCACTGGTGCTTTAACCCTTAGAACCCGATTGACGCAAAGTGCATCAAAAAACACACCCTTTCTTCTCTGTTACATTGCTCCGCGACTGTTCATCGCAACGAGATAAAACCTTTATTGCATGACAGAGAAGAAGTGGGGCTTTCCAAAGAGACTACGCACTTGTCTGTATGATCAAGTATGTAAATCATATTTACAGTCTATACTTCTCTGCGTTCACCTGCGCACCCATTACTCTCGTTTGAATTACTGGCGAACCAGTGTTCGCATAGATATGGCAAGCATATCAGATGAAAGAGGAGAAACAGGGCTACCCATTGGTACCATGGATATCGATCTTTCTGGCTTATAAAAACAGACGAAGTGACTGCAAAATATTAACGTCATGTACACAAACCAACGCTGTACACCCATTACTCTCTGAGTAATTACTTGCGGAACCGTGATAGGATATATATGCCACGTATGTTAGATGAAAGAGGAGACACAGAGCTATCATTTGATACCAAATACATCCTTCTGGGTTATAAAACAGACGAAGTGACAGCAAAATAATAACTTCATATAGCTGGACTTACCCCACGTTTTTGTCTGTTTTTTTCTAGGCTCATAATTCGGTTTTGAGATCCTAGCAAATTCCTGCATGGCATCTTTTTTGCCTTTACTTTGTTCATGGCAATGCAGTAAAAAGTTGAGAATCATCATGTGTTCATACACTATAGTCACACATGCTAACAGGCAAACTTGGGTCAAGTCAGGTCAGATCAGTTCGTGTCACAGATATGGAGCGCAGAATGGTCATTTTTCATCGCTAAATAAAAAATGGCATTTATTTCCGTAAATCACACACCACATATTTCTGTAAATTGCTCAGCCCCAGAGTATCCCTCCAACATGGCAATTATATTGCCCGTTTCAGGACAGCCTGCCCTACACACACATGAAATGCATGTAGAGCTATGAGCTTGCTGTGGTGAGATACAGGTCAAAATATAAGAATTTTTATAATATGATGAATATGCGGCCCGGTGCTTGCAGTCGCGTCACAGCAAGGCAAACGGTGCGTGATGATGTCACCTCAGTCCCGTGGAAGTGCACGGCCGAGCTCCAGCTGGAAGTGGAGAACAACAACAACTGATCAGGACACAATAGGTTACGATTTAACTCTCTTCACCCCTTCGAGGATTAGAAGGCTGTTCACCGTCCCTTTGGCACGATCCCAGGTGATCGTTGGATTGTGTTATGGATATCTTCTGACTTCTCCCCGTCTCCAGATGATCCAACACGTCGTCGGCGCAGCCACCTGAGAGTTGGACAGCGAACACCGCTGTAACTATAGATGAAGAATAGATAGAACGAGCAAACAAATGTCCTTACCTGTTTAGTCTGGAACGGTTGGCGTGGCTCTTCCTCGGCGATCCCGGCGGCCTGCAGCAGCAGCTCGGACGGCCGATCAGTCAGAGGTCCCGTCTCCCCCAGCTCTGCTCCCATCGGATAGCTTGGACATTTTATGCACCCCATTCGCGCTGCCATGGGAAGCATAGCCAACCAGCGGATACGCAATTGTGCACAGCCACAGGTCTAAGGCCAAAACACTGTCCACTGTGCATGTTTACATACAGAACAATACACGTTAAGCTCCCTTTGGTGTCCACCGTGTCCATAACATCATGAGTCCACATATTACCGTAATGTCAATCACTCCCCCACAGGTAATAGTAATCTGTCCATATTAAGCACCCCTACCTCCAGTTACACAAGCAGTACACAGTCATACCCACAAACAGCACAAACCATAAACCCCCAGGCGACAACAGCACTCAGTGACTTTGGGAAACAGAGAACTATGTGAAATTTCCTTTAAGGCATCAGGAAGGGGGTTTACCTACTGTAACACACATACATAAGCCTACTGCACAGCTACTACTGTAACTAGCTACCACTGCACTCAACACCAACTCATCTATCCAAGCTGGGTTTGAGACTGCACACTGCGCAGATGCACAACTGAAAAAAAAAACATTGACTTTGTTTGGGTGGGCAAGACACAATGCTTGGGTGGGCTTAGCCCACCCTGGCCCCTGCTTAGAGCCGGCCCTGGTGCAGGGTGCTGTCAAAGACGAGCCCTGCTTGCTCTGTTATGGTATCTCTGTTATGATATTGGTGAATTCAAACCCAATCACCACATACACATTATATACGCCTATAGCAAGGGGCTGGCGGACCACTATCGACCCACTGGGGGCAGATCTGGCGGTCCACTGGCATTTTGCTCATCGGTTCTCTAGCGGTCCGCTGTCGGGTTGCAGACAAATTGGCCAATATTTTGCCACTATTGGTCTAAACTCTTTTTCATTTGTTCAGTTATACTCCATACACCATTTTAATAACTTTTCTTAATATTCATGACAAGTTAAATTTCAAGAGATGGTGGTCCAACGGCGGACCACAAGTGGCACGCCACCGGCGGCATACCACCAGCTGTCCACTATCTGCCAATCTGATTTTGCTATCTGAGCGTTTACATTCATAGACATTTATGATCATACCAGAGCCATAGAAAAAGTTTTAGGCAGGAAGCAAGCGATGCGGTGAAGGAAAATGCAGGGACCAAACAACTTAGCAAAGCAGCAGTGAGCATAATGCATGCCTAGATGACACGCAGGCCCGCAACACCAGTGTAGCAGCGGCTCGTCACTTGAGGCAGGGTGCGGGTTAACAGGGAGTGCGCCATGGCGGAACAAGCCATGCACAGAGACAGCACGGAGGCCAGTGAGGCAAACAATGGATGGTGCTGTAAAACCGTGATTGCAGATATAAAACTCACTAAAATAGTCAAAAAAGTACAGCAAGAGAGGGAGAAAACACTCCAAGATCTCATACCAGCGGCCAGGCAGGAAGGAGTGCGATGGGAAGTGGCAGAGGCAGGTGTCCAGGCGGCGTCCACCTGGGCAAACGCTACTGTACCTACCATTTTATATGGCCAAGTAGGCCTACCTATTAATTAGGCAGTCATTATGGGGCGCTCCACCCCTTAATCCTGCTACATTTCATACACAGGGGCAATTCAATGCTTCACAGACACCAGTAAAGGGCTAAAGTAAAGTACATCAAATATAATAAAGTATAAAAGTACATACAATTACATAGTAAGTGCAGGGTGCGATTTGTAGGGGGGGGATGGTGAGGATTTCCCCCCTTCTGGTTTTCCTATCTACCTCTGCTAAATTATTTTTATCCGCGGTGGGGACATTTATCCCCCTCTGCCCCTCATATTGATTAATGCTACTTCGTAAAGCGCTGCAACGTGAGAACAGTCTAGTAGGCTAGCCTACATAATAATCTGACATCAGAAACGCACCGTCACCGTCAGCACTCATGCTGCTGACACAGTGGCTGCGTGATAACTTAATTTGGCCTTGATCGTGCAGGACATTTCAGAATGTCGAGTGTGTAATCCATCATAAATGGCTAGTTTCAATGGAAAAGTTAGCTGGACAAATGAAAGAAAACGAGAAGGATTCAGTGAACCATAATAATGTTTTAGAACCTTCAAAATTAGAAAACTGATGCAACTGAGATGGAGGACAACTGCACGTAGAGTAGAACGTAGGCCTATTGTCCGAAGGAACTTACATTAAATGAGGAGATATTTGCTGAATGTCACAAAAAGTGTTACAGAAATTGCTTGGCATCGCTTATTCAATGGCTCTCTACCGAAACACCTGTAGTTTGCGGAGGACGAACGAGAAAGCACTCGTTTGATAAATCAGCCAGTAGGCTAGGCCTAGTAGACAAATAACTTTTATAAATAATCTGTACTGCAAAAACGAATGTTGGTGGGTATTTAAACTATCTAGCGGGTGTTTTAACAGCTGCAAGAAATAGAAGCTTATGTTCTGGTTCGTAAATTATTTTCATAAAACTTCAAGTTGCCCTATAACTTTACTCTCCAAACTCTTCACTGCACTGTAGGCAATTAACTGACAGTATGATAGGCTATTTATTTTCTGTAGGCTACAATAAACACATTTATTTTTTCAACTTTTGCAATATTACGCACTTGGCTACTGAACGCAAATCAGCAGGAGAGAGAATGCACGTAGCCTACGCATCGTGTAGCGCAATGTGTAGGCTATTTGGTTACCAACTAACACTGTTAGCCAATTCACTAACTTAAGACTTCAGTGCCATCATATACAACGTTTTTTTACACAACAAATACAGAAAGGATGGAGGCATATATATATATATATATATATATATATATATGAGTATATAATCTGGGCAAATTTAAGATATGCTTAGCTTCTGTTATCTGAGAAACAAAATTGGCATCTAGTGGTCAAACATTTATTTACGTTTAAACAATTGTTTTCGTCTGCACATATTTCTCTCAAGTCGGAGATGCTAGTTTAACTTTAGAGTACGAATAGTATTCGTTTAAAATACTATATAACTATATATAGGCTATATATAGGCTATATATATATATATATATAGCCTATATATAGTTATATAGTATTTTATTTATGTTACTGAGTATGGAAATGCACCATAGTTTAGGATTGAATATGTCTATGAATTTATGCGACTCTAAATTATATTTGTATTTGCTTAACTGTAATTATTAAGTGTGCTTGCAAGCACACTTATTGTTCTTCTTGTTTTATTATTATTATTATTATTTGTCCCGTCTCCCTAATTTTTTGTCAGCTCTAGCGCCTAGGCCCTTTGAGACAGAGACACCGTTCCAACTTTAAAACGTCCGGTCAGTACCGGTGTAACTTGCACGCGAAGATGACGTCAGGTGGGCGTGCCATTCGTCGGCCATATTAGATTGAACAGAAAGCGAAACTAAATTTTCACAGGTCACAAATTTGATCGAACAGTGGTCGGCAGCAATCCATAGGCTACGTATTAATATGAATAGGTGTTTCTGTAAACCTAGGGACAATAAACAGCTATCTCTGTTACAAAAACGAGCTGGTAATCGCTCATTGAAGAGGGAACTATGATAAAAAGATTGTTTTCCTAAAAGCATGGAGTTGACGAAAGAATAAAAGCAATGTCACGTTAATGTTAAATAGCCTAGAACTATCTGAACGCTAGGTGGCAACGTTGTATTACATTTCACTAGTGTAGCCTACTTGAAATACGGTGTGAGATTCACAAGTAAGGAAGGTGCAAATATTATGTAATTTATCATGGGAAATTATTGGAAATGTTATTTCTTGTTTATTATAATTGCAAACCACACACATCCATTCGGAATCACACG
>NW_027468565.1:9393190-9410690 GCF_046254945.1 Alosa pseudoharengus
AACAGCAGCGCCATTGTTGCTGTGAGCTTACTTTTCTGGTTTTGCATGGGCCCATTTGGGAAATATAGGTGTTAAACACAGCCATAAGATCGAGATTGTGTTAAAACTGGGTTGAAAAGTTCTGGGAGGGGCTTGAGTGACTTTGAAAGTGCACAGACACTTCAACTCAGACCTGTGATGGTAACCTGAGGAGGCAGAAATGTATTGTCCAGATATGTTCCCGTAGCCCTGGAGCAAGTTGCTTTTGCTCTAACAAACAGTCTAGCATGTAGGGATGTAACGATTACCGGTATAATGATAAACCGTGATAAAAATGTTGACGATAACAATTACCGTTTTCTTTTGAAATATCATAATTATCACGGTTGATTATCACGGTGTTGAAACCGTGTGTTTAATCCTTCCCAGCTTCATCCAAGCCTGCTTTTGACATACAGTAGGCCTGGTACAATGAAGCAAAATTGGTACCCTACTGATTCTGTTGTCTAATTGATGGTTTTAACTGCGAATTGGATTAGGCTACAACTGATTTTAAAAGGCGGAACATTTTCACCGCAAAACTTGCACTGTATCATTTGCACTCTGCGTCTTTTTATGTTCGCGTGTGCACATTAAATCCATTCCACTCACGTTATCAGAAGAACACAGTAGCCTAAAGTTTTATTTCGAACACTTACTTTGGTCTCACTCAGGGTAGGAATTTCACGGCGGCCAAGTTTTTGCCCCTTGCGTTGGCCGTGATGTCCCTTTGAAAATCAGAGGTTTACAGGCCACGGTGCCCTTGGTGCCCTTCTTTCAATATTTTGCTTTGCATCCTACTAATAGCAAATTTTATTTAGCCTATGGCCTGTCAAAATAATCTTAGCATTCACAGCGCAAATTAATTTATTTTACGCAGTGGAGAAAGTGACCGCGCAAGAAAGAAAGTGCGTCTAAATTCACCTATTCTTCTCAGTTGAACTACTCGCGAAGTAGCCTACTCATCACACAGACATCACAAGTATCACATGAAAGAGCTTTTTCTCAGCTTTTAAACGATGTTAGCCGCGAATTGCTGTGGTGAACGGTTCGCGAGAAACGTAAATAATATAATTAAATTTAATCATAAATTCTACTGAATGTTTTAGTCCATCTCCCTACCCATTCCTCTCGGTGCAATACTTCACGAACCTTTCGTTTAACACACGACAAACCATATATCAGCAGACCTTACCGAACATAAAGGTGTAAAGCAGTCCCCTGTACAGTTAGCCGTTCTAGAGTAATCCACTTTTGAATTGGCAGTAGACCTACATTTCGACATGCATGGATGTCTCCAAATTTGGGCTTTAAGTTTTACAATGTGTTTAAATTGTTCCACATGATTTCATAACGGGCCAAATACAAAATAAATGTTACAAATATCGCCTATATATCGGTAAATCAGAGGACAGCTGACTAAGAGTTTGTGAAAGTAGATCACAAAATGCTAAGCATGCATCTAGGCTATTTGAGTTTCTTAAAGCTGAACTGTGCTTAAATTGTTCAATACATGATTTCCTTAACAGGCCAAATATAAAATAAATGTTAAATATAGCCTAGATATCTGTAAATATTAGATGTTCAGATGATTTGCAGTTCTATATAATATGTCATGTTTCATGTTTTTGTAATGTTTCATACAGTGATGCAGGTCTACTGCAGTGAATAGGCTATACAACTTTGATATTTTTTATAGCCTATGTGGCCTTTGTGCCCTCCACCAAATATGCCCAACTGAAGGCCAAGTGGCCTTGCCCCCAGAATGGTGAAATTCCAAGCCTGGTCTCACTCATTGGATCCAAATAACAGTAATAGCAACCTCCAAGTCATGGTAGGGTAAGTTAAGCGATAAGCACATAGCCAATTAAACATGAAAAACTGAACGGGACACTTTTTGAAACTATTTCAGCTTGTGTAGGCCTATCAGTGCTTTCTGAACATATTTAACACACTTTTAAAAATACCGTGATAATACCGAAAACCGTGATACTTTTGGTCACTATAACCGTGAGGTTAAATTTTCATACCGTTACATCCCTACTAGCATGTTATGACAACTGTTATAGAAAGCATGTTACCTGGGCCTATATCCTATTCCTAACATGGAAGACATTGACACTCACATCTGTAGGTGTGCAAAATGCTACTAGATTAATAGTAATGATTAAATGACCCCTTGTTTTAGTGTCTTGAGATTGTGCTATGATCTTAACCTGAATTCCTCCAGCAGTTTCTATGACAGTAGCGTAAAACTTGAGTTTCAGTTTTCACTCTCCCAGGACCTCCCCTCAACACACACACACATACACACACATGCTGCAGGCCTAAACAAGTGCACCCTGTCATGCTCAGTGCTTCGCTGGGAAGAGGGTAGTCGGAAGGATGACGTCTCAGATTGGGATAGAGTTACAAGCGCGCTTAGTCAGCTTACAAATGAAGGGCTTTGTCAGAGGCCGCCAGACAGGCTTGGTCCTTTAAACACGCCTCAGCTGGGCTTCTCTCGCTGTGCCACACACACACACACACACACACAAACACACACACACGGTTTCTTTCAGTGACCATTAGTGGTCGTATCTAATCAGACCTTAAAGACCCTCACCTGATCTCATGGCTTAGGGTCCCTCACGTTTAGATATTTCCACTAGGGCTTTTTCCCCAACAAAGCCTTTGATCAAGCACACACACAGACACACAAACAGAAACACAGACATACAGACTCACAGACACACACATGCACAATATGAAGCTCCATGTGTGTGTTTACTTGTATGTGCTTATGTTTGAATTAAAATAAAGGCAAGTTAGGGCAGTGTCTCAATGAAATTAAAATGAAAACATTACTACCTGCTGGACACACTGGTTCTCTCTGATGAGCCTCTTTTGTCACAAACAGCAGTTCTGCAAAGCTGTATTTCTCTGTTTCTGATAAAACAGTCAGAGACAATGGGGCTGGACTGGATGGCCTTCCCCTAAAGTGATCTATGCTCAGCTTTAGACATATTCCCAGTATTGAGTTATATTGCGGTGCGTATTATGGAGTGCATATTATCCTCTCTGTCAAGTATCTGCATATTGGAGATTCACACAGTGTAGTGTGTAATGGACGCCCTGGCATATTTGAATAGTGTGGTGGGGCCATGTCAGTAATCTAGAGATCAGGAGAATGGTAGTGTTATGTAATGCTAAAGTCCGTTTGGAAGCATGCAGTCAATGGTATTTACTTGCTCTGTTTGACCTTTGAGATATTTTACTCTTGCAATCAAACATATTCATAACAAATGTAGTGTAATCTTTAAGTGTGTGTGTGTGTGTGGTGCGCACATTTGTTCTTGATATGGGAGGGGAGGGGTGTGGACTCTTTATGCTTGCCTAAGGAAAAGCAGCAGCAGACAGCAAAGCAGAACCAGTTTGATAGGAACACTCCCCATTAGGTGGTTGGGGAGTGGCTGGTGGTTGTGTTGAGTTTCATGGACTTGGCAGTATGTACATGTACTTTAGCAAATTTAGCAAGTTGAACAATTAAAAAAACACACAGCTCTAACAGATTTTCTTTTTAACTCTTCTACACGTTTACACCACTCACAAACACATAAAAACACAAATATAAACAAACACATGCACATATCTGTCACAGATGTTTTGACCTTCTGTTGCCTGTGTGATGCAGGACGTGGAATTTTTGTAAACATCAGCATACCAAGCAGGCCATACTCGTGTAGAGGATATAAATCTCCCCCACCACACTGGCAATGAGAGAATTTCTGACGTGAACGGCTGACACTGACAATATTCCCCCTGCCTGTTTCCCTTTTTGAGCCAGCTGGTACAACATGTGTTTGTTCCCTCATTTGAATGCCAGCAGACAGACCCATCACCCACTTTCCCCCACCCTCCTCCATTACTTGTCAAGCTGGTTGTTTGTTTGCCCGTTTCAACAAGGGCTGCTGGTCTTGTCTCAGCACTGTGCTGTCCTGCTCAGAGTCTTTGAATAGTGTCAAAGGAAATGACTCAGATAGGGAGTCTGAAGCTCAGGAGTCCCTCTATGCCCCCAGCCAATGGCTTTGGCATTCATAGCTGAAGGTGAAGCATACAGCTATGACTAACTGATCTGATATTTTAACATCTAATTTCCATTCTGACAGATTACATACACATTATACGATATTATTGCCACATGTGCTGTCAAACAGCCACCATTGCACTCTGATCCTTTAACATGCATTTAGCTTAAGGTGAAGCAGAGAGCCATGGCTAAATGATCTGATTGTTGTACCATCTTAATGCCTTTCTGACAGATTATGTCTTCTGACAGATTATGTACACTTTCATACACACATATGAAGAGTTTGGTTCCAAAATGCTATATCCCCGTTTTTAAAAACATTAAAAAGTCATGCTATTTGGGGGCGCTGTGGCGCAGCAGGCTACAGCGCCCGTACCATGTATGGGTCCGAGTGCCTAAGGGGACCCAGGTTCAAATCCAACCTGTGGTCATTTCCCAATTCCCACCCCATCTCTCTCTCCCACTTACTTCCTGTCACTTTCACGGTCCTATCCAAATAAAGGCAAAAAGCCCAAAAAATAAACTTAAAAAAAGTAATGCTTTTTGATTGTGTATTTCAGGTAATATCAATCAAATTGTAGTGTCTTTTGATTGAGTAACGATATATAAAATAGCAATGCCCAATTACAGTTGTACTGAAATTACTTAGAAAACAAAATAGGAAAAAAAAGATTATGAAAGATTATGAAAATTCATTAAAATGCTGTTGAATTTCATGTTTGTCTAAAGGCTGCTGCTTTCGGAGAGAATCAATACAAAATAAATAAAGACCGGCTGAGGGATATGTGCTGGATATAGCATATGGTTATTGGTTATAGTTTATGGTTTTATTGTGTGTCATTAATTAACTTAAACAAAGTTTAAGTAAAATATAAAGTAGGTCTATTTGCACCTAAAGACACAAAATATTAGACATCTTTAAAAAGCTAATGAATAAAATTCATACTGCCCGTCATGTTCTGTTCTGAGAATGAGGTCTAGGATTAGTGTCAGTGTCTGGATACACTCAGACCAGCTCCAGTTAGCTTGTAAAAATGCTCTCTCAGCTGCTCTGACAGACAGGGCTGATTAGTAGCCCTGGCGTTAGTGTGTGAAAAGGATCTGGAGCTTGTGAAAATTCAGGTGGGAATGTGAGCAGAAGCTCTGTAGTGCCCTGCCACCATGACGTGTGAGTGTGCATGCCGCTGACTTCAACATTCCATTGACATGGCTTATCACACCATCACATAAAGAGACTACTTTGTGGCCACCTCTCAATCCTCCTCTCTCTAAAAACACACACACACACAGTCTTTACTTCCTTCTCATTCTTTCTGTCCCTCTCTCTGTTTTTGTCACACTTTTAATTGCGCTTTTAATTGTGCTAGCAAGTTTTTTTTTTTGGTGTTTTTTTTTTTTATGTGGGTGCGTGTGTGCAATGTCAACATTGGGACACATTCCATTGGTGGAATCACCAACTAAGATACTTACAATGGGCTCAGCAATGTCACTCAAGGTCCTCAACTTGTATTGTATTGTACAATGTATTGCTTATACCAAAATTGGCATGTTTAAATGGTCCATTTGAACTAATGTAAAAGTTCTTAATAGACTTAATACCTTTTATTACACTATAATGCTTAAACAGACCTATTAGTGTTATCCACATGTTTGGTACTGTCTGTCCACTAGCCACTTGTACCACTGTCTTTATGCCTCACTGTTTGCGTGCTATATTAGCACATTAGCACATATGCATACCCCCCCCCCCCCCCTCCATGCCACAGCCAAACTGTGGCCACACTTATACATTTTCTTAAATAGTTAAATATATAGATATATAGACTTTACTTTACTTTATTTCTGCATTGTTGCACTGTTGACTTACTCATTTGCACTATCACCATGACCACTATCACCATTGCACTTCCACCATGACACTCATTCACACAGAGCACCTTAGAGCACCTTACCATACCTTACTACGCACAGAGAATCACATGCTCAGTCCCTGCCTCAGTCATTGCAAGCGCCTCTGATTTATTAATCACCACTATGTGGATACTGTTTTTAGAATTGATTTAGATTAAGTGATAGTATAATTTGTATTTTTGTAATTTGTATTTTAGTATATTTTTATATATTGTATTAAGTGTTAGTATAATTTGTATTTTAGTATATTTAACATATTCTTTATCTTCTACTGTCCTTACTGTTTAGTTGTGTTTTTATATTATATACTTTAATTACTCTTTCTGCTGTTAAAGAATGTGTTTGTGTTGTATGTATGCTGCTGAGACCTTGAATTTCCCCTGGGGATCAATAAAGTATCTATCTATCTATCTATCTATCTATCTGTCTATCATTGACCTAAAGTAGTGATAATTCAGCATAGAATAAACTACTCTAGTTTGTTTTCATTCATGTTAATAAGCTGTGTGGTAAGTGGTATCAGTTAGTGATAAATCAGCTCAGCTCACACGCTCAGTGGTATCTCTCTGCTTGTTCTCTTTTGGCATGCATTCCTAGTATTACTTAAATGAGTGACAGAATGTAGCCACACCAGAGCTACTACAAACCTCAAAGAAGCCTGACAGTGAAGTGTCTGAATGTACATTTCCTGTCTGATGTGTGTGTGTGTGTGTGTGTGTGTGTGTGTCTGTGTGTGTGTGTGTGTGTGTGTTTGATAGACTACGGAACTGCATCTATGAAACACCTAACAGCCAGCCCGGGGTTCAGCTCTCGCTCCTATGGATACAGCAGCAGCAGCAGCAGAGGAGGAGGAGGTGGAGGAGGAGGTGGAGGAGGAGGAGGGGCAGGCGTGGTAAGACCAAATATACAACCTCCGGCCTCGTGGCTACAGCCGAACAACACCCGTGGGAATATCCATGACCAACCCCACTCTCACTTATGCTATATTGCTTAAATATGACATGATCAAATCACTGGAACACATCCGGAGAATGGCACTATCCCTATTCCTAATCTAAATGGAGAGCCTCAGAACCTCATTGGTCACCTCAGTTATTCTCTGACCTTGAGAAGAAACATGTTTCACATACTCAAGATTCTGGCAGCTGTACGCAAATAAAAAACACCACCAAGAATACATGACATTACACTCAAAAATATTCAAGAACAATAGCTGAAATGTTCTTTAAGCATTTTAGATAATATATCTTCACATCTTCTCACCAATTTGGTTACATAACTCTAATACCAAAGATAACATTTCAGTCCATATATAATAATTAAATGTTATATAATTTAATCAGATTATTTTTGCATTAAGCAGATGTTTAATGTTACGTTGTCTTTAATTAATAAGGATAAATAAAATGTATTTTTTATGTTTCATTTTAGTTTAATGTTTAGTGTTTGTGGGGCCAATATTTTGCACCCATCTAATTTGACATAGCTTTGAGATAGCCTAGGACTATTTCAGGCAGACTGCCAAGTGTCATATAAACATCTAATTTAACAAATAGCTGGTTTAGTGTTCGATGATTGCTAGCTGTTAAGCCAGAAGGAACTTGGTGAGTCACTGGACTCATGGTGTCATAAGTGAGAGATTTCACATCAGTGCTCAAGTGGTTTCCATGGGAACCAAAAATAAAAACAAAATTCATGATGAGACCCCGTCTGGAATGTTGTCTGAAAACTCACATGCATTTTATGTAGGCCTAAGGGATAACCATTGACTATATATACAGTCTATGGCGATAACGGCCGTCGAGGTGTCCTGTTATATGGAATTAATGGATGAGAGCGAGGCAAAGAGTTTACTCCGCCGGAGTCCATTAATTCCGTATAACAGGACACCTGTAAGGCCGTTATCCCGCTTATCACCCGGTTGCCACTATAGGCAATAGTCATGCCTTTATAGCACGCAAAGGAAACAAGTGGTTCCGTTTAAAAAAGGCCAGCTTGTTCAGTTTGTTGTACAACTTTCTTTGGCCCTAACAGTGATAGATAGACAGTTAGCTTGTTTACAGTTGATACCATTGGTGCGAAGCCTGCTTCCACTCTTGCACACTGCATCTGGTTGTTTTATTCCTCTTGATATGCTTTGTTATTCCTTTCATTATTTCTATATTACATATATATACAGTAAAAATAAATAAATAAATTATATATATATATTCATATCCATTTTACCCAGTTGTTGTCATGGTGTACCATGCAACTCTTCTGCTCTTTCTCCTCAGGGTTCAGCACTGGCCCAGTATGCAGTTACCAGAGGCTACACCTCCCGCTCGGCCGTGGACGGCGGAAACCGCATGAAGATCAGCATGGGTGGAGGCGCCAGTGGTGGCGGAGGGGCCGGAGGCTCCAGCATGTATTACTATGACGACATGCGTCTCGGCGGAGGCGGAGGTGGTGGCGGGTATCACACACTCGGTGGCGGCGGTGGCGGGTATCACACACTCGGTGGCGGCGGTGGCACTTATCAAGCCATCGGTGGCGGTGGCGGCGGTGGTGCGTATCACACCATTGGCGGTTACCAGACAGCAGGCGGCTTCCAAGGTGGTGGAGGAGGCGGTTACAAGGTTACCAGTGGCGGCGGTGGAGGTGGTTTCCAGGGCGGCGGCTACCAGCAGCAGACGACCATGATGCGCACCATGAGCCGGGCACCACCACCCGACGTGGACACCATATCGCTGCGCTCCATGCGCCTGCAGCCTACACCCGTGTCCTCGTGGGTGCAGGACGACAGCGACAGTCTGGTGTCCGAGCAGCAGCACCCCTTCTACGCGGCCAACGGCATCTCGCAGGCGGCCAGCTCCTCGGCCGGCCAGATAAGGGCCACCACCACCACTCTGCCCACCATGAGGCGCTCCCTGAGCGGGACGCTGGCTAGCTCCGTCACAGGCAGCGGGATGATGGAGGAGAGCGTGGATCGCCAGTACTCCTTCAAGGGGCCGGCGCACCGCACCATCAGCCGCATCAACCAGCGCAACAACCGCATGAGCATGGGGTCAACCAGCGGCGGCTCCGTCTACGGAGGAGGGGGCGGCTTCGTCATGTCCGGCTCCCAAAGCAACATGGGGGGTCGCATCAGCAGAGCCATGTCCACTAAGAGCATGCAGAGCGTGGGCAAAGGCCTGGACGTGTTTGACGGAGAGTTAACAGGCAGCATGAGCAACCTGGCAGGGTGAGGACAAGGACTCATGCACATGCAAACAACACTTATACATACACATACAGTTACAGTACGATTACAAATACATATGTATAGATGCATGCACATCCTCCCACGTGATGCACACACACACACACACACACACTTACACTTTTATTTAGATCCAGCTGGCCAAAGCAAGATATTAAAGGCTAGAATCTTTAGGTAGAACCACAGAGGCTAGAATCTTTATTTTTTGGGCTTTTTATGCCTTTAATGTGATAGGATAGTTGAGAATGACAAGAAGCAAATGGGAGAGAGAGTCAGGGTGGGATCCGGAAAAGACCACAGGGTGGGAATCGAACCCGGGTCGCCAGCATGCAGTGCAGGTGCCCCAGCCAGTTGCGCCATGGCTGGGGCCCAGAGGCTAGAATCTTTAGGTAGAATCACAGAGGGCAAAAAAAACAGACAGACACACACAACTCTCTGTGCCCAATAAGCTTCACAAGTAGAGCAGTGGTACGTCTGTCTCCTTAACCTAGCGTAGTCCAACCAAACTTCAGAAGGCCATAAACCCCATTGACAGTTGTCCCCATTACAGCTCCATAGGACAAAAATTGCAATCAAACTCATCTATTCATGCTTAAGGCGCTCTTGCAACAGACACTCCAAAGCTTTTGTTGAAAATGTAATTACTGACAATTAAAGAGTGGTTGCTGGAAGAGGAGAAAGGCAGTCTTGACTCTTGCCTCATCTAATAATGTAGTTTGGCTGTTGAGATATTCTGGGGCTTTTTTAATTGGTAATGTGAATTTGTTGATGTGGTGTGTGTGTGTGTGTATGTGTGTGTGTGTGTGTGTGTCTGTGTGTGTGTGTGTGTGTGTGTGTGTGTGTGTGTGTGTGTGTGTGTGTGTGTGTGTGTGTGTGTGTGTGTGTGTCAGTAAGTGTGTGTGTGTATGTGTCTCAGTAAGTGTGTGTGTGTGTGTGTGTGTATGTGTGTGTCTCAGTAAGTGTCTGTGTGTGTGTGTGTGTGTGTGTGTTTACAGGTTAAATGGGGAAGAAAGTGGAAGGACTAGTTTGGGTGTGTCAGTGTCACACTCTGTTCACATGAGAGGCTGAGAGTGAGAGAGTTGAGAAAGTGAGGGAAATTATTGGACAACAAGAGACAAAGAGGGACTGAGAGTGCTACAGCACTTAGTCACACTGAATAAACTCACACACACACACATGCACACACGCATACCTGGAAATCCAGAGACCCAAGAAATGCAAAGAGCTACAGTAGAGAATAGCTCACACGTACACACACCCAATATAATTTACCTGCAATTATATACATTTAATGTAAAGAATAGTGAACACAGTTTTTTTGCTAAGAATTAAATGCCCCCTGAAAGTTGAAGGGTTTAAAATTCAAATAGAGAAATTATCTTTCTCACCCTAACCCCCCTCTCTCTCTTGAATCCAAACAGAATCAGCAGCCTGGACATGCCCACTGCCATTAACTACCTGGAGACTTCAGATCCCTCCCTTCAGATGTTGGGTGCTGCCTACATTCAGCATGAGTGTTACCACAACAGTGAGGCCAAGGATCAGGTAAGGGCCTGCCTGCTAATGCCAGATGTTTTGATATGACCAGGGGAATACACACGTTCAAGTGGCCACTTCCTATTACTGACTTCCTGGTCACATTGGTCCACACAATAGAATGACAGACAGTCCAGACTCTTGAGCAATGACAGTTATATATTTGTTCCATAATTAGTGGTTATCGGAGTCCGCACAATAGATTTTACATGGTGTTCTAGTGATACTATCAGATCTTACCAACCCATTTTTTCAGAGGTTTATAATAATAATAAAAAAATATTTGAGTCTGTGACACGTGAAACTCAGTACATCCAATTCACAACTCATCCACCGTGCAGACAGAACAAGGTTTTTCCAGATCACTTTTCCCATTACCTTAGTATTCTCAGTGCTGCAGAAATCAGTTGGGAAACCCTTGTCACTGACTCAGAATAGTAGAGATGGTCCGCGCAGACATAACCAGAAAGAAGAACGAAAGACCAAGACTCATATTTACAACATGCTATGCATAACACACCAGGTCATGACTTGCCTGCAGTGAGAAAAACGGCGCAGTGAGAAAAGCGGCACAGTTAATGACATGACAGGTTGTCATTAAAGAATTCTTTCTGCTGTTCTATTTGCTTCAAAGTTACAGGTCTGCGTTCAAGTGTCTGTATCGCCAACAACTTTCCTTTTTACAACAATGCCCATAGCAGAGCATTCTTTTGGGCCCTATATTCTCAAATTAGATTCTATTGCTAATTATGTTCTGGTTTTGTTTTTGTAGAGCTTAGTCTCTGTCTAAACTCTTCCAGTCTTGGATGAGGCCTGTGGCAACTGTGGTAGGGAGGCATGTTTCACTTAGGAATGAGTTGGAGGGTTGTCGCCTTAAGCGCAAGACCATGGCTCTCTGTCTCAAAGATATCCTGGGCATGTGTGTAATTTATCTCCCCACTGTAACCATAGGTGTTTTGAGTAGGTCAGAGGGCCAGAAGGTTCCACCACTGCACCTAACTATATGTTTTGTGAGACGTGCAATGTTGACCACATGAATTTCCCCGAAGGGAATATTAAAGTTTACCTTAACCTTGATCTGAAGTGAGAGTAAGATTGTTGTCATAAATTCACACTGACAATTCTCCTTCTCTTTGCCTGTTTCTCTCTCTCGTTTTTTTTACCTTCTCTGTCTCTTTCTTTCTTTCCTTTTTCTGTTTGTTTTTCTCTGCGTTTCAATCCATTTGTCTATCTTTCTGTCTGTCCATCTATCCGCCCGTCCTGCCTCTGTCCTGTCTCTCAGGTGAACCAGATGAAGGGCATTCCTCTGCTGGTGAAGCTGTTCAACAGCGAGAGCGAGGAGGTGCAGCGCTACGCCACGGGGGCCGCGCGCAACCTCATCTACGAGAACATGGGCAACAAGGTGGCGCTGATCGAGGCCGGGGGCATCCCGCAGCTCAGCGAGGCCCTCCAGCAGCAGGACAACGAGCTCCGCAAGAACATCACAGGTGAGGACCAACACAACCGTCTGCCCCTGAGCTTCCCACGGATGGTGTCGGTTCCCATCAGTGCAGGCTTGGATCTGCTCCAGCGACTTGCCTTCAGTTAGGAAAGCAAAGAGAAAACCTCTGCAACATTTAAGAGCTCAGCAATTGATTAACTCCCATTTGGTCATTCAGCTGCTTATATATTCTGATCATTTGTCATACTAGTTTTTCTCTGGGTATAGTAATCTCCCAGACACCAGAGCACATCACTCTCAGTCCAGAGCCAGTGACTCCACTCCACTCAAATCTCTCTGGGTCGTTCAGCAGGGCCCTACCCACCCTGTGGTCTGCCCAGAGTGCCTCTCACATGAGGGCTGAGGCCGTCCCACTGAGACAGTGTCATGTTCTAAATCACTGCCATAACGGTTAATGTTTAACTGAAGGAAACCACCAGAGAGAGAGGAGGGTGGGGAAAAAAGGGGTGTTTCCTGCGAGCCTTGGCAGCTGTGGGTATCAGCAAGTACCTGGATACTATGCTAACATGTGATTGTTACCTGAGCTACCCGACAGGGTGGGACAGAGAGGTGAAAGATAAAAAATACAGATGGATTCCCATGCCCCGAGTAATCTTTTAGGGTGTGGCGTTGAATGATTGATCTTAGATACAGCGAAAGTATGCTAGGTGCACCTTAAGGAAAGAAAAAAAAGCCTTTGTAGACAAGTTTGTAGAGGTTGTCATGTCAGCAGAGTCAGGAGAGATCATTTTTTTTTGTGTTTTGTGTGTGTGTGTGTGTGTGTGTGTGTGTGTGTGTGTGCGCCTTTGCATGTTTGTGTGAGTGTATGTGTGACTGTGTGCTCTTTCTTAGCTGTGTGTGTGAGCATCTGTCAGGGTGTGTTTTATGGCCTGCGCTGTCTCAACTTGTGCCACAGAAAGCCAAAGTTTGGCTGCCTTCATCCTCCATGAGACACACCCAAGCCCAAGCCTGTTTTGACACCTTGGCAAAAGAGCGAGAGTGATTGGACAGGGATTGAGACAAAGAGAGATAGAGACAAAGTTAATTATCAGGGCACTCCTCCACTTTAGTACTGCTTTTATAGTGTTATCATTTAACAATAACATGTAGGTTGACTAGCATTGTTTTTCTGTAACCGTAACTAATGCCTAACTGATTTGGCGTAGGGACTGGGGTTTCATTGAATAGCCAAGGCATGTTAGAACAAACAAACTTTACAGCATTGTGACCGTGAATTGAATTACTCACCCCGCATCTCAACATGCTGAGACCAAGACATCCTGAAGCACAATCCATTCAGGAAGCCTCATAATGGGTTTAGAAAAAGGAGCCACACCATAGAGTCATGCACGGTGACCAGAGAGCCACCCAGAGACCGCACAGTCACAGTGTTATTTATCATTTCGAATAGACCACTTACTCACTACACTGATGTACTAATGTAGTATTTTTGTGCTCATTATTAAGTATTTTGGGTTGGAGTGGTTTTAATAGCTGGAGTGGTGTCCTAGTCATGCCACAGGGATTTAGAATTATTTTTTATTTATTTTTTTCCCCTGTGCTCCATGCTTCTTTGATGTATTGCAAAACCTATGCCCTACAACGACTATCTATCTACTACAACAACCACTAATCTGTGTCATTGAATGAATGGCCATGCTAAAAGTTGCTAATGAAAAGGATGAAAAGGGTATGGTGTCTGTTCTTCAAAGTCAATGTCTGTCTTTGTCTTTGTCTGTCTTTGTCTTGTCTTTCACACACATACATACATGTGTGTGAGAATACAGCACTAGAGCCGCAATGTTAAATCAGTTCCAGATTATGTAGCTATGATAGGAGTGGGTGTCTGTGTACAGTAAATCACGTATGATAAAGAAGAGTGTGACTAGGTGTTCATGTGTGAACTCTGTCCTCTGAAGATAACCTCTGCATTCTCTGCCCCTGTATGCATCTGTGTGTGTGTGTGTGTGTGTGTGTGTGTGTGTCATAGGTATTCTGTGGAACCTTTCCTCCAAGGACAACCTGAAGGAGAAGTTAGCTAGAGAGACCCTGCCGGAACTGACCAAGCAGATTTTGGTGCCACTGTCAGGACTAGAAAACCCAGAGTTCATTGAACAGAATGCCTCCGAGAAGGAAATCTTCTTCAACACCACAGGCTGCCTCAGGTACTGTAACAAGACATACACACACACACACACACACACACACACACACACACACACACACACACACACACACACACACACACACACACACCACACAGACACACACACAGACACACACACACACACACACACACATACACACACACACACACACACACACACACATGCATTGTGTCTAATAACGTGCTCTGCTCCTCAGGAACCTGAGCTCAGTGAATGAGAAGACCAGATATCAGATGAGGGAGACCAACGGGCTGGTGGACGCACTGGTGGACTACATACAGAGCTGCATGGAGGACACCAGGGTGGAGGAGAAGGTGTGTGTGTGTGAGAGAGAGAGTCTGTGTCTGTGTGTGTCCGTGTAAGACATGTGTCTGTGTGAACGAGAGTGTATTATCTCTTAATTACTCCATTTTAGGGTTTGTAAAGGGCTTTATATCTATCTCTTGTATGTGTTTCTGATAGATTTTATGGCCCATTCTGAACTCCTACTGTTTCCCCCCATGTCTGTCTGTCTGTCTCTCAGGGTGTGGAGAACGCCATGTGCGTGCTCAGGAACCTCTCCTACCAGCTGTACACCGAGATGCCCCCCTCTGCTAAGCTGAAGCTGGAGGGCCCCACTAGAGGGGAGGAGATCTCCAAGGCCGAGGCCATGGGCTGCTACACCCCCCAGAGCAGGAAGGCCAAAAAGGTAAGCAGAAGCCCAGTTCACATTTTTCTGGATATACGCTACGGCTCAAAAGTATTTGGTCCATTTTCTTGTTTGCGTTGCTTTTCTAGCCGTGGCCTACTGGTCAGTGCTTCGGACTTGTAACCGGAGGGTTGCCGGTTCGAACCCCGACTAGTAGGCACGGCTGAAGTGCCCTTGAGCAAGGCACCTAACCCCTCACTGCTCCCCAAGCACACTGCGCCGGGATTAGTGTGCGCTTAACCCAGCGTTTCTCAAACTGTGGGACAACAATGCTGTTGTAAATTTGCTGTTCATTGTCAATTTGTAAAGTTTAGGTGAAGTAGGAAGTCACGTTCTCTAATCAATCTCTAATAAATGTGATTGGTAAGGCTGGACCAATGATTTCAAAGTTAGTGCCCGTCGCGATGCAAAAGATCTCTGTTTGATGTATGTGTGTGTGTGTGTGTGTCCGTCCTCACTCCATCCCCATCTTAGAAGCAGAACCCAGCCCAGCTGACCTTCTCAGAGGTGTCCAAGGTGCCCCATGGCATAGAGTGGCTGTGGCACCCCCAGGTGGTGGGGCTGTACAACGGCGTGATCCAGAAATGCGAGATGAACACTACGTCGCGCGAAGCCGCCGCCGGGGCCCTGCAAAACATCACTGCTGGTGACGGACAGGTAAGCACACAGTACACACTGTGTCTGTATGTGTGTGTGTGTGTGTGTGTGTTTTGGGGGGGGCAGTTACACCTTTTTATGGCCTGGAATGTTAGGGGGCATTGTTAAAGCCATGATATATTTGTTGCATGAATGAGTTCCTGAGCTGTAGTTTTTTTTTTGTGTAATGTGTTAATATGTGTCTGTTCCCTCCTGCTGAGGAAATACATTGCGGTGAATTTGGAGGGGTTTTAGTGGTTTGGTGTTGTCTGCCATTCTGGTGACCTGGATTCCATTCCTGGTCAACACATACTGTATGTTGTCGCTTTGGAAGAACCTTGTAGGTTTAAATATGAACTGACAGGACTGTGTGTTGTTTTGGCGTTTGTTTGTTGTAGAGACAAGAAGCCCCTGCAGCACTGTAATGTGTAATGATTCCTGTTTCTCTCTCTCTCTCTCTCTCTCTCTTTCTCTCTCTCTCTCTCTCCTCTTTCTCTCTCTCTCGCCCTTTCTCCTTCTCTCTCAGTGGGCATCCAAACTGAGTAGGGTTGCTCTCGAGCAGGAGAGGATGTTGCCTGTGGTTCTTGATCACCTGAGGACCACCAATGACCTGGAACTCCGCTCTCTCACAGGTTTCCTCAGGAACCTGTCCCGCCACGCCTACAACAAGAATGACATGGGTGAGCATGATCCCTCCACATTTGGGCACCAGGATCTAGGCTTAGGAGTACAGCTACTCCTAAGCCATACCCAAGCCTCCCTTAGTCATCCAAATCCACCCAAAGTTAAATAATTGAAATATTACTTCATCCACAAATTATTTTTGCATTATGTATTAAGTATTAAAAAAGAATGTATAAACATATTTTAGATATAGGCTTATTTACTATGAACAAACCATTTATAACTGTGTGTACAAATGCTTTACTGATGAGAATTAATGCAGGAACAATGCTTTACAAATGAGGAACAAAGCATTTAGTAATAGTTTACTAATGCTTAATAAAAGTTTAATTGTGTGTAGTTATTATAAAGTGTTAACCATATGTTGTGTTTCCACGGTATATGTAGTAGCTATATACTATTAAATATACTATATGCTGTATACTATAGTGTAGTGGTTCCCAAACTTTTTTTCCCCGCGTACCACCACCTACATCCTGATTCGGCTGGCGTACCCCCACCACCCGACACATAAAAACGTAACACATTCTATTGTTATGTTTATAATTATATTGTTACGTTTATATATTTTCCATTGTTTTCCTCTTAGCTACAAAGGTGGTCAACAACTTGGTATCCAAGCTTCCGAGTGACGGGCAGCAAAAAGAGCCGTCCAATGATGTGGTGGTCAACATCTGTGGAACGCTCAACAACCTGGTGATCTGCAGCGAGGTCGCAGCCAGGGACATCACCTACTTCGACGGCCTGCCAAAGCTGATAGGCATCAAAACATCCCATGACAACAGGTCAGTGACTGTCCCTGCAGGCATCACAAGTTTGTCTCATGATGATCCTTTTAAGCTCTCTGTATGGGAAGTACATATGAATCACAAGGCTGTGGAAAGCATACTGTAACTGCAGCATAGACTAGGCAACTCCCAGCATTTGCTTCGGCGGAGGTAGTGTATTGGCTAAAGATCCGGGCTAGCATGCAGTAGTCAGAAAAGTTGTGGGTTCACTTCCAGGCTGCCAGTGTCTTCCCTTGAGCAAGGCACTTCACCCCTAAGTTATACCGAGGAGACTGGCCCTG
>NW_027468565.1:9413190-9440690 GCF_046254945.1 Alosa pseudoharengus
CTCACACACACACACACTCACACACACAGACACACACACACACACACTCAGAGGGTTGGGCAGGGTGGAGCTGGGTTGGACAGGTTTTTGTGTGTTGTTGCTTGAACAGGTGTGGGCATGGCCCTGTCTTGAGGCTACACACACCACAGACTGCCGGTTTCTTGACAGACGTGTCTCAACACAGTGAGAATGCCACACACTGACACATGTTCACATCCCAATTTTGATGAGAAACATTTTGCATGTCTGGGTGTCACCCAGACTCCACAGTACAACTGAGAAAGTTCCCTTACATCAACCCCTGGGGTACATCTCTCTCTCTGTCTCTCTCTCACTCTGGCTGTCTCTCTCTCTCTCACTCTGACTCTGTCTCTCTCTCTCTCTGCTCAGATTCATTATCACAGGCAGGGCACGCCTCACTTATGAGAGTATAAACTTGATAAAGCCTCAAAATCCTTTCATGCAGCTGTGTATTATCAATCCCATGAACAGAGGTCTATTGTTGTGATGATAGTAGTATATTGCAGTAAGTTGTGCTCATGGTGTTTGTCTTGGTTTTACAGAAAGGATATGGGAGACAGGACTTTGCCGACCTGACCATCTGAGAGGCATCTACAACTCTGGTACATATGGACACATGGACACCTGTTTGTAATTTTGGGAATGCTGGTGTCTGGGTGGAACTCTCTAACACTGGCTGTTGACATACGAATACATAGCCCAGCAGCGTGTGTAAAGACAGTAGTCTATGCAATGCCATCTGAGGAACTCTGGGGGCAGCCATTCAGCATCTACAGAGAGGAAGCACCTTAGAACTCTTTCTCTCTCCTCTCTGGTGCAGCATCTCCTTCCAGGGAAAATATATCTATGCAAAGTTTACTGAGTATGGTAACAGGGAGTTTATAGTGCTCTGCAACTGAATTTTAAACATTTGGAGCATTCTCTACATCATGGGATGTTCCTGTACATAGTTTCTATTCCAATGAATAGAATATATAGTTAGCTTTTTTACCTTCAAGTCAGCTTTAACTTCAACTTCAAACATATTATGTTTAAACTTTGGAAACGCACCAAAAAGTGAGGTAATTATGACAGTTAAAGGTGTATTGTCGCCCTTTTAAAGTCTTGACCTTGGGAGACAAAGGAGTTATCTCCGGATGGCAACAGATAAAAGGAAAACTTTGGACTTTTGAAGAAATGCAAAAAGTGTCAAATGGAAACACCTCAAGCCTCAACACCAGCCAAGGATTTCAGCCTTTCAGTTTAGATGTATTTACCTCCAGCGCTGGTATTTAGCATTTTTTGTATCTCTAAGCACTAGAACATTGGCTTTTGTTTCACAAACTTGTATAAACTCACATTGTCTTCTGTTTGGTGTTCTACATGGTGTCTTAATGTCGTTTTTTCATTTGTATAGATATGGTTATCTTATTAAGATGTGGTGAAAGAATTATTATGGTTTTAGAATTAAAATGTCCGTTTATGCAGGAATAAATCTGGCCCAGATCCATGGCAGACTTTGCCTATATGAACAGGGATTCTGGACTAACTATCTTCAGGTATCTGCAGGATGTAACACTGGTGTCTGTATAATCATGAGTTTATGCAACTAACAGTGAGATTTTATTGATTAAATTTGTATGTTCTCATTTTTTTTATTTGCCTATTTACATAAAAAGCATTGTTCTTTTTAAGTTCTTTACTGTAGTATTTTTTAGTCTACCACCATGTATAATTTTGAGAAAAAATGCTGCTTTGGGATTGATAAGCATTAACTTTATATATTCGTCATATTTTCTTGAGCAAGTTTTTTTCGTGCAGGTTTATGTTGCAGGTTTTTCATGAATTTGATTTGATGTAGATCCAAATTGTATATATTTGCATAAATTGTATATTTATTTGCATACATCTGAATGTCAACAGTTTCTAGCTTTTGAATGTTTGTAGTTTCTAAATTGTAAAAAAAAGAAATGCTGAAAGAAATCTGCTTGAGGGAAAATAAGGAAGTCATCATGAGTAAAATCTCATTGCTCACAAGCTACTTTTGCTCTTAATAATGTGTGTTAGGCAACTGTAGCATATAGCGAAGAGAGTTAGATACAACTAGACAACATCATTAAGACGATCTGTTCAGTCATGTACAGGAAAAGTTGTCAGACACTAATGACACCTGTAAAAATACCAAGAATATTATCATATGTTAAGGTGTTGTCCATTTACTGCACCGAAGTCTGATATGGCTTAAGGGGCCTTAGGAACTGCTCCCAGCGACCCCAGAGGCAGGAAAGTTGGAGTCACTTGTCTCATCTTTAATCTGTACCTTTAAATCCGGTCTGGAATGTTGTCAATGGATTCAGTGGCCATAAGCATACCTGCACATGTAAATGCCTTAATAATGCACAAAGACTCAATAAAGAGAAAATAGTGGATAAAGAATGGCTTTACTGAACTTGACTTGGATATCTGACAGACTATTACAGTCAGATTTACTAGCGTGGAGCTTAATCCTTCTCTCTCTTTCTCTCTGTGTATTTGTGTATGTCTGTGAGAGAAAGAAAGAGAGAGAGAGAGCAATATAGAATGTGAAGTGTTTGGGACCTCGCCCTGTTTACATATTTGCTCTTGCTCAAACATGAACAATTGCCTGCATGGTACTCTGGCTATCTCTGCCAATAACAGCCCTGCGTTGCCTTCCCAGCAGAACATACGAACATAGTGCCGCCACCAGTTAGTCTAATTATGTTTCTGGCTGATGCTCAGTGCCATCAATGAAGGTGTTTTATTATGTGGAAAACTGTTGAAATGTAACTTTGTCGCCACACTGTACCCATTGGGAATGATAACGCAGTAACGATTTTCAAAAAGTTTAAAGGGGTAGACTTATTAAGAGACAAGTGACACCAACTTCCCTGGGCTGCCATTTAACCACCAGAGTTCCAGGGTGACTCGTAATTAGTTCACTGTAAGTTGCTGTGGATACAAGCGTCAGCTAAACGACTAATAATGTCAGATATTGGGCAGTTCCAGCGTTATGGATGTGACAATTGGACTCATATTGGTAAACAAAATGCCTTAAAGTGGGGGCAAAATTAGTATCAGTGAATTAATTTGCATACATTTTAATGTAACCTCTGTCCTCTGAATACTGAGAAATCCTCAAATGGCATATAATCAATTTCATCCTAAGAATACAAGCCATTTTATCAGCGTTATGGATGTGACATGAAATGGACACACTTTTGTGAGAGATTACAGGTTTTCTACAAACTCTGTGAATTTTGAAGGAAACTGCCGAAACTATGATATATGTAGGATGAAGGAGACTTGAATGAACACAAAAAGTGTGTTTTTTAACTATATGCGTCGTTTTCGTAATGCATTATGTAGGAAAAACTGGCGTTATGGATGTGACGGTTTCACGTTATGGATGTGACGTGTCTGAACCAGTCCTCGACAAACTACATAAAACACATAATTAAGTAGTGAATTTTGATATGAAACAATTAAAATAGTAATCATGAAAAACTAGCAATGAAAGTATTGCTTCCTCAGTGCCCACTAAGATCCACAGGAAGAATCAGGACAACAAGTCATTTAAAATATAAAAAAGGAATTATTTTTTTTCTTTTACAGTCATCAATTTTGGTCAGTGATTCCTGGGTTACTGAAACACCAGGGAACATGATACTTGGTGGCCACTCCTAAATAACTAGCCCTACCTGAACCGTTGCACCCAAGATGACAAAATATTTATGGTATGTTAGTCTCAAGAGCCCGCATTAACCTAACCCATACCCACTCATTTGTGATTTGCACACATAAAGTACATGCACACGCACACACACACACACGCACGCACGCACAGTCGCACACATACAGGCAAGCACACACACACATAAACACATACAGACAGGCAAGCACACACACACACACACCCACCCACATGAATGCAGACACATAAATACACACACACAGGCATGCATACGCATGTGCGCATGCAAACACATGCACACACACACATAAACACACAAACAACACACATAATACACAAACACAGGCACGCATACACACATGCACACACAAAGACACACTCTTATAAACAAAAGCAAACTCACATATACACACACTCATTTACATGCACATGAGTTGCAGGAGTAGGAGATGGAGACAAATTGACTTTGACTTGAATTGACTTGAATTAAGCGTGATTTATTTTTGCGAAGAGAATATGCAGGACTGAGAGGCGGTCATATTTTATACCGCTATGCGGTACATCTAGTTTATTGCTGCCGTTACTCATGTTACTCTGTGAGTATTAGCAGAGACTTTCTAATGTGGAGACACAGCACTCAAAAAATACTCCATAGAAATGCATGGGGCTAGTTTGTCACGACAATATGGCCGTTGTCTACACATATCCCACCCCTTCCTCGGCAAAACGTCGACATGTGAATACATTGAGCCAATCATGTGTTGTGATGTGAAGACATCTTGCCAATCATGTGTTGTGATCTCGCCGCTGGAGCAAGATTGGTGTCGTGAAGCCTTGCGCATGCGCATTTCTGCTGAATAGGATGCCCGACGAGTGCCCATAAAGCGTTGTCATATGGCCGCCGAGTGGAGGGACTTGCCTAAAAGGACTTTGGTATTAGTTACAGAGGACCTGACACTTCAAATGCTGGCATATTGTGTCATTTAAAATGAAACTGTGTTAAGCAGACGTGAACGGCAGGCTGAACAGATCTGCAACAGAAGGAGGTTGCTATGTTAACTCCAGCTGCAAAGTCAGCCATCTTCACCAGCTAACACGATAATCCAGTTACTGTACAACAACAGTATGACAGTTACGGGAAGATAATCGCTCAGATTTTCAGATTTTTATTAGGCCACTTGAAAATAGGCTATGGCTAGGCTAATCACTGGAGGTATTTTAATATTATGTTTGTTTTGCTAATGCTTAGGCGAGGCTTCCCTGTGGTTTTGATCAACCTAATAATCTTTGAAATGTCAATTGTAAACACTAAGGTGAAATACATTGAAACTGACATGCCACCAGAACAGATGTTTTATCGGCTTTGAGGTATAATAAAGTCTCCTGTCTTGTAAATTTACATAATGTAACATCCATAACGCACCATTAAAGGTTTTAAAAGTAAGAAAGGGGCACAATTTGGTCATCACACTTTACATTGATATAAATCAGCTTTGCACAGACACTATGGACATTGTCGCATCAACACTGTATGTGTAGCATAAACTTTTCCTATAAAACGTTATGGATGTGACATGGCCATGGAACTTGCTGACTTAAAAACAAAAGCCTTACAAATGTAAGGAGTTGTGCTCTTAAAGGCAAGCTGAGCATAGACATTGCTCTACCATTCCCTTGTCAATGTGGAATTTGTCAAATGACACAATTTGTTTGAACCTTGGGTCCATTTATCCACTTTTTAAATATGTATAATATTACCATGTGAAAAATGTTGTTTCTGGTATGGTTGCACACCATATTTATGATGTGAAAAGAGTGTCATGCTTCATCAAATTCAATCAGATCAGTTACAAACAATAAAATATAGACCTAAATGAAGATTTTAACAACAGTTCTATTTGCGTATGCACAACTTTTTTTTCCATGTGTTGTAAAATGGTGTTGCGGCTCCTTTAAAGGAGAAGTTCGGTGTGAAATTGACCTTAGCTGTACTGAAAGATGTTGCCGAGTACTTACATGTGTCCAATAGGCACCTTCGCTCACCCCCTAGCATTCCGAATTACGCCGTTTTTAGCCAAGTAGCTGTGGGGGGCATAGCGTAGCCTATGCAGCTAAATAACTATTTTTACACAATTAAAAAGGTTCCAAGACCCTCAGAAGTCTACCAATGCAGTGTGGAGTTACTTGGAACCTTTTTAATGGTGTAAAAATAGCGATTTAGTTGCATAGGCTACGCTATGCCCCCACAGCTACTCGGCTAAAAACGGCGTAATTTGGAATGCTAGGGGGTGAGCGAAGGTGCCTATTGGACACATGTGAGTACTCGGCAACATCTTTCAGTACAGCTAAGGTCAATTTCACACCGAACTTCTCCTTTAAGAGAGCTCTGTGTGTGTGTGTGTGGGAAGTTGGGAAGGAGGGAGATAGAGTGAGGAAGTGTATGTATGCGACTGGAGCAGAGTATGGAAGTTCAAGTTGGAGTCTGTACACAGTGAGCGGTGTTACTGTCCAAAATAAACTCCATAACGTTCAGTTCGAGTATTTTTGCTCATCAGAAATGGGACCGTGACCCCGACGTTATTCTACCTTATAACGTCGGCCCTGGAGTAACGAATCTCCCCTGCGTTTCTGACTACGGTCGGAAACAAAGCAGGAAAGGTTAACACTGGCGACCACGAAGGGACTGAGAAAAACACAACGATAGCAGCAGTGGTGAGCATACAGTGAAAATAACCGGTGAGATAAACCGGAGGAATTAGCATAATAGTGCCTGCTTCCCATAGCCTACAACGATAAAAACGTAGTCAAGATGGCAGCCTCCAGTCAGCGCCTCGCGGCTGAAAGTAAACACAACATGTTCGGAAAAATGACCAGCCACTCCAACCCTTCCATGTCACTGACTGCCGTGAATGAAGTGGGAATAAAAACCGAATATTTGGCCAAAAGAAACGAAAATAGGGGACAAAATAACCCATTCTTTCTTGATGAAGAGACTGATACATTGACACAGAATGCAAGTGAAACATGCTATATCCTCATACAGCCATGGAAGTTGTCAGACACTAACCCGTTCAAAGGTGATTTGTTAAGAGACTATGGGGCAGATGTGCGCTGCAAAGACCCATGTTCACACATGCATAATGCTGACTGTAGGCAGCTAGAGGTGCCTTTAGCAGCCACTGTTGCAATGCCCAGTACAAACCCCTTTGGCTCTGCTCACTCAGGGAGTTTCATTCATAGCACTCCTGTCTCCTGTCATCCCCCACGGCCCTCAGGCCCACAGTGGCACACTCCTTGCTGTAATTCACTCAAAGATGTTGACCATGGCCATACATTGCAGCAAAATGATAATCCAAGAATACAGACGAAGCCCTCTCTCTCCAAATTTGAACAGCGTAAATCACGTGTTCGCCGGCCCTGTACACGTCAGCCTTCATCTGAGAGTGAGGATGATTACGATTACAAAGAAAGAGTCCCCACCCTGCGTCCTGGCCAGTATGATGGCACCACACCGTGGAAGGAGTTTTTACACCGGTTTGAGAGCTGTGCCAAGGCAAATCACTGGACTGAAAAGACTATGGCCGTCCAGTTAAAGTTTTGCCTGGTAGGAGCAGCAGGGGCAATCGTCCACAGGAATCCACGGTCAGATCAGTGGGACTACAGTCGCCTGGTGGAGGAAGTCGAAACTGCGTATGGCCCCTCTTCAGAGCATGCTGCTGCGGTGGCTATTGAGCTGAGACAGCGTGTTCGCAAGTCAGGCGAAGCTCTCCACGAGTTACGAGATGACATATACGGCAAAGTGTCAGTGGCTTACAGTGACAGGACTGAAAAAGAGCAGGATGCCATCGGTGTTGAAATTTTCACTCATGCGATAGGGGATACAGAGACTGTACAGAAATTGTTAGAGAAGCGCCCCCACACACTAGCCCAAGCTTATGACATTGCCCGTCGCTATGAGACCACCAAGCGAGCAGCATCACATGTCACCAGCCTAATGCATTCAGGACTACACCGCTTGGTAGAACCAAAGCCACGCACTGCTATGGTCAGAGAAGGAGCTGAACGTGGGGAGACAGGTGCTGTCGTGACTAACAACAATGCTCACCGTGAATTCCAACGAACACCAGCCCCCCGTAAAAGCTATAAGGACATTAAGTGGGAAGAAATTCGCTGTCACAACTGCTCAGGCATCGGTCACATGAAAAGAAATTGCCCTTCACCAAGAAAAAAACACCAGAGTCCAGCCTCCTACAGCCTCGCATGAAAATCCAGAGCCCACCGTGCTTCACTTTAAAGATCATAGTTAGGAAATGAGCATTCATCTGACAATTCAGGAACTGGAGATCTGCGCTTATCTGGACAGTGGGGCACGGAAGAATGTTTTGCCCCTACATCATTATAACGCCATGCACTCAGACGCTCGACCCTCGCTTCAGCCATCGACTGTAAAGATGCTGCTGGGGGTTGGGCCTGGTGATGTCCCTGTCATTGGGGAGGCTTACATTCCCGTCCAGATCAACAACCGACAGGTGAGCGTGCATTTTCTGGTGGCTGACATTGCTGGTGAAGAGGCCCTCCTTGGCCATCCATTCCTCACTCAGGCCCAAGCACGCCTTGATTTTGGAAATAACCGCATCATACTGTTCGGAGAAGAGGTGCCATATTTCCATGCCATGAGCAGAACGCATGCAGTGAGAGTAGCCCGGACTGTGGTGGTTGAGGCTGGATTGGAGTATGTTGTAAGAGGTAACACCCATATAAAAGAACACCTAAAAGGGGAAGTGATGCTAAGCCCAACCAAAGGTTTTGTTGAGAAACACAAAGTGCTAGTCGCCCGTGTCCTGGTGGAAGCTCAACCTTTTAAGAGTGTGCCTCTCCGTATCTTCAATCCTGGAAATACAGCTGTAACTATAAAACGGGGAGTTATTGCAGGTTTTCTCCAACCTGCAGAAGCCCTGCAGTCGGCCAACATCACAGCCAAGGCCGGGCAGTCAGAGCACCCTACTGTTCCCCAGCACCTACAAGAACTCTACAACGAGAGTGCAGCAGAGCTCAACCGAGGGGAGCGGCTCCAGCTAGCCCAGCTGCTATGCACCTATAGCGATGTGTTCTCAACTGGACCCAGCGATCTTGGCCGCACGAACCTGGTGCAACATGACATCATGACGCGGCCAGGAGCCGCTGTCAAGCAGCAGCCACGTCGGATGGCATGGGGAAAGCAACAGGATGCCGACCAACTGGTGGAGCAGAGCCTGGAAGCTGGATGGGCCCGTCGTAGCAACAGCAGCTGGGCTTCGCCCATAGTGATGGTACGTAAAAAGGATGGTACGTACCGTCTCTGTGTGGACTACAGAACACTTAATGACTGCACAATCAAAGACGCATATCCGCTGCCTCGCATCCAGGACACACTTGACACCCTCTCCACTGCCAAATGGTTCAGTACGCTGGACCTTGCCTCCGGATACTGGCAAGTCGAGCTGACCCCCCGAGCCCGCCGAGCAGCAGCCTTCTGCACCAGGAACGGACTGTTTGAATGTAATGTCATGCCGTTTGGATTATGTAACGCTCCCGCTACATTCCAACGGCTGATGGACCGTGTGTTGGCTGGCCTGCAGTGGGAGACGTGCCTTGTATACTTAGACGATATAATTGTACTGGGTCGGGACGTGCCAGAGATGCTTCAGCGGCTTGACCAAGTTTTTGAAAGGCTGCATCAAGCTAACCTGAAGTTGAAGCCAGCGAAATGTTATCTCTTCCGCCGTGAAGTGGCCTATCTGGGCCATATAGTCTCAGAACAGGGAGTGGTTACAGACCCCACCAAAGTACAGAAGGTTCAGGAGTGGCCTACACCCACATCCGTTCAGGAGGTCCGTCAGTTCATCGGCCTTGCATCATACTACCGACGATTCGTGAGGGATTTTGCCACGGTAGCTGGGCCCCTCCATGCCTTGACCAAGAAATATGCTCGGTTCCAGTGGACGACGGAATGTCAAGAGGCATTTGACAGGCTCAAGCACCTGCTAACCACTGCACCAGTTCTGGGCTACCCTTTAGACCAGGGGAACATGATATTGGTCACTGACGCAAGTGACGTTGGCATTGGTGCTGTCCTGTCCCTAGCTCAACAGGGCAGGGAGCGTGTGCTGGCATACGGGAGCCGCAAACTGTCCAAAACTGAACAGAACTACTGCACCACAAGACGTGAACTTTTGGCCGTAGTGGAGTTCACATCACATTTTCGACAGTACCTCCTGGGGCGTCCTTTTACGGTGCGTACGGACCATAGTAGTCTCCGTTGGCTGACGAGAATGAAGGAGCCTGAAGGTCAGCTTGCCAGATGGTTGGAGAGGCTGGGTGAATACGACTTCGAGATCATCCATCGCCCAGGCCGCTTGCACAATAACGCCGACAGCCTCTCTAGGCAGCCTTGTCGCCAATCTTGCCCGTGTAAGCTGCCAGAATCCTCCCCTTATCCAAAGACCGTCTGCCACCAAGCTGTGCAGTGCGAGTTGGACTCTGTCGTCAGCCAGGTGAAGCAGAGTCCAGTGGGGGTAGAGAGGCCGTTAGCCCCGACAATGGTGAGTTCAGTGGGGGTAGATTTCAAACACCAAGAGAGGATTAATGTTACTAAGACCAGTGAGGCTGCATTTTTCTGTGGTTGGTCCCCAGAGCAACTGCAGCAGGCACAGGAAGCTGACTCTGATATCGCACCTATAAGGGCTTGGATGGAGGCTGGTGGAGAGCGGCCCACCTGGATTGCAGTCTCGCCATGCAGTCCAGCCACAAAGACATATTGGAGCCAGTGGAGGCGGCTCTACATTCGAAATGGAATTCTTGTCAGGCGGTTCTATTGTCTAGATGACACCCAGTTTTATCCACAAATTGTGCTACCACGTGCTTTCCATCCTGATGTTATGAGGCAGATGCATGATGGACCAATCGGTGGACATTTTGGTGTTGAGCGTACCGTGGCACGGCTTCAGACTCGATTCTACTGGTACCGGATGAGGGAGGATGTCACTCTCTGGTGTCGGACCTGCACCAGCTGTGCGTCCAAAGCCAGACCCCGCAAGACACCAAGGGCTCCTATGGGAACAGTCAGGGTAGGAGCCCCTATGGAGCGTGTTGCTTTGGATATAATGGGGCCACTGAACGAGACGGAGCGTCACAACAGCTATGTGCTTGTGATACAGGATTACTTCACAAAATGGGTAGAGGCGTTCGCCATACCCAATGATAAGGCCGAAACTGTAGCCGAAGTGCTAGCCTCAGAGTGGGTGTGTCGTTATGGGGCTCCGCAGATGTTGCACAGTGACCAAGGTCGTAATTTTGAGTCCCAAGTTTTCCAGAAAATGTGCACAATGTTTGGCATTGAAAAGACACATACTACACCGTTTCGACCACAGTCTGATGGCCAGGTGGAACGGTTTAATTCCACCTTGCAAAAGATCCTGGCCACCACAGCCGAACGCTGTCACTGGGACTGGGATCTCATGATTCCTTATGCAGTCATGGCCTACAGAGCAACAAGGCACAGTGCTACCGGTCTCACCCCCAATTACATGATGTTTGGCCGGGAAGTCAGTGAACCGGTGGATCTGGTAACTGGCCTGCCTCCTGAATCTGACACGTCTGGCCGTTCTTCATCCTAGGGCAGCTGGATGACCTAGTCTATCGCATTCAAAAAGGGCCAAAGACCAAAGCGAAAGTGGTTCATCATGACCAGTTGAAACCTTATTGCAGCCGTGATCCACTGGACGACTCTTGGGCCAGGGAGCTTGCTCAGAGCTGGACACCTGTGGAGGTGTCACCCCCAGCCTTAGACACAGATACTGTGGACCCAGACCTCGCCGGACTGTTCTCCAGGACGAACGTGGAGGAGACATCCTGTGGCATCCTGGATCAAGTAGGGGATACACCGACCACGGTGACCTCAATGTCCTCCACCCATCGTTCCACTGAGGACCCTCAGGATAGTGGGGGTGGTGCAGTAGAACCACCTCAACAAGGTCATCACTCTCAAAGGCCGAGCCGTCAACAACGGCCCCCAGCCAGGTTTGGAGAGTGGGTGTCTCACTAAGTTCATTAGACTCAAAGACAGTTCAAGAGTCAAGACAATATTTCACTGTAAAAAAAAAAAAATGTAATGACGTAAGATGTTTCGTATTGTTTTGGCTGTTACAGCAAACTGTTGGTTTAGCAATGATTATTTACTGTGGTAAGGAACTGTATCTTCTTTTGATTGGATAGTTATTGAGTCCTTCCAGTTATTTCTTTAAATGCTCCAGTCGCCTGTAGTATTAGGTGTGTAGTATTATCTTGTGACTTGTGTAATATGTATGCCTTGTCAAAGCTTGCAATGCCCCACCACAACACGTCTAAATACCCAGCAAGGAGGACTGCCTCTTTCCTTTGGGAAACGCCACCAGTGACTATTGCCCCGTAGTAATGGACTATGAAGTACTGATTATACTGACCCTCTTAGATGGACTTTTTGCAAATGAGGGCTGTATACCTGCGAAAGAAATGTGTTATTTTGCTGGAGTGGAATTAAGTGGTAATATCCATCCAGAGTGGGGGTAGTGTTGTAAAATGGTGTTGCGGCTCCTTTAAGAGAGCTCTGTGTGTGTGTGTGTGGGAAGTTGGGAAGGAGGGAGATAGAGTGAGGAAGTGTATGTATGCGACTGTAGCAGAGTATGGAAGTTCAAGTTGGAGTCTGTACACAGTGAGCGGTGTTACTGTCCAAAATAAACTCCATAACGTTCAGTTCGAGTATTTTTGCTCATCAGAAATGGGACCGTGACCCCGACGTTATTCTACCTTATAACGTCGGCCCTGGAGTAACGAATCTCCCCTGCGTTTCTGACTACGGTCGGAAACAAAGCAGGAAAGGTTAACACATGGTAAGGATGACCTTTGCATGGAATTGCCCTATTGTAACTCCAATGCCCCCTAGTGCCCAATTAAAAACTCTCTTGTTGATGCAGCTGTGGGGGCACCATTTGGTGACTGACAAACAGAGAGGAACCACTTTGCTTCCAACAGTTTTTATTTTCAATATATATTTAAATATTTTTTCCACAGTGTTTTACAACTTCTCACTGCCACAGCACAGCAGTGCCAGAAGTCAAGCTTTCTGGTAGATAAGGATCATCAAATAGATCAAACTATCATTTGGCCAACAGAATCAAAACGCCTTCGCACATAAAATAAATTAGGTCACACTTACAGGAGGTTACAAGACAAAGAAAAGTATGATTCATATTGTAATTTGGTAATCAAATTTTGCCATTTACAGTACAGATATAAATACAGATACAAATATACACTTGGTGGTTCAGCTCTTTACATTTGTACTAAATATTTACATGTGAAGGAGTAGTACCATAGTACCATATTTGAAAGCAAGCCCCTTAAAAGTCTGAACTTTGTTCAATTTGTGCAGATTTTCTTTCCTTCTGCTGTGGCTTGGTAGCTTGGTTAAATCATACTGTGCCATTATGGTTGCCCAGTCCCTGCAAACAGCTGCATTGTGGTTTTCTGTTGACATAAAACGTAAGGAAGCAGGGGAGCGGCATGGAGTGACATGGTGAAATGAAGATTTGCCCAGGCCAGGGTAGGAATGTAGTGCAGACCATGGATCAGGTTTTGTTTCTATTTTTACAAAAATATATATTTTTAAAAAGACAACAAAGAGACTGTGGCAGGAAGATTTCCAATCCTTGCGTATCCTTTCTGATGTCTTTTTGTCTGCTGAGATACTGATTGCTACTAATTCTAGCATTTACCACCTAACTAGAACTGACACTTGACTGTATGGAAGTAGCACTTACTGCTTCACTAACTTATCAAACTCTACCTTGATTGTTTCCCTTGTTGGAAATCGCTTTGGTTAAAAAGCGTCAGCCAAATGTAAAGGCTACATATGAATACATAGACATACATAGACATTTGCACACATACAGTACAGTCCATACACATACACATGCCCACACGCACACACACAGTCACACATGAAGCTTTGCTGCTATTTCTATCTCTATCTCTATCTCTCTCTTCAGTCAGATATCCTCTGTGACGAGACAGTAGAAGTCTGTGCGTGCAGCGTAGTCACGTAAGCCGAGGTCCGACACATCAATGTCTGAGGGGCGAAGCTCAGAGGAGAGGTCAGGGATCACGGGGGCCGCAGGCAACACCGGAGCTTTGGACGGCTGGGCCCGGATCGGCAGCCTGAGCCCTGCAGCACAGGACAAACATTACATGCAATATTTATTTGTTTGTTTGTTTGTTTGTGACCATATGCAATTTTACACATACATGTTGCCATTTGATGCATTGTACCAGAGTTAGCCTTTTGCTAATTTACATCTGCAGTCCCCTGGCAGGGCACAATTAGACAGCCAATAGATACAAGACAACAGTATATTGTGGTATGTGTATTTTAGTATATCTACAGACATTTTCCATATCATTTCTATATCAAATTATGAAGGCTATGAATATTGTGTAATAAAATGCCAACTAGGGATAAGAGATGCAAATTAGCAATAGCTCATCCAAACTCTCTGTGCAACTCGTCAGTTTCATGCTCTGTACTGGGACTACAGTATGTTAAATTACATCATCCCTATCAAGCAAAAGTTGGCCCAGATTGATGTCACCACTACCACCTTTCTTACCCAGGTCTCCAGCAGGGTCAGGGTCCGGTCGGCAGTCTAGGTAGTCCGGGTGCAGAGAGAGCATGGGGTCCTTGTCATCCTGGAAGAGTGTCTGGGGATCCCCAGCGGACTGGCTGCTGTGATACGTCACCTTACGGGGCATCACCAGGGCCAGCTCCTTCCAGAACGAAGACGAGGGGGTCTGAGGAGGGAGGGGTGGGGGGGGGGGTGTTAGAGAGCGGCTATTATGTCAACGTTACCTTGAAAAGAAGTCTTTGTCTTCCTACTAATCCACAGATACTGGACATTGGTGCAAAATGTCATTCTCTTGGTATCAGATTTACAAGACATTAAAGATTCCCAAATGTTGTTCTCTAAGATAATCTGTGTGTTTGTCTGTGTGAGTGTGTGTATGTATGTGTGTGTGTGAGTGTATGTGTGTGTTTCTGTGTGTGTGTGTTTTTGTGTGTGTGTGTGTGTGTGTGTGTGTGTGTGTGTGTGTGTGAGAGTGTGTGTGTGTGAGTGTGTGTGTCTGACCATGGAGCGTGGTCCCCAGATGAGTGTGTGTACACGGTGTTCGTGTTCTTTGAGCTGGTGCGCCACCTCCAGGTGGAGCTGCTTCTGCTGAGCCTGGAACATGATGAAAATCGGTCTCTGGGAGAGCTCCAGTAGATGCCACATGCCCTGCCTTAAAACACACACACACAAGCACACACACACACACATACACACACAGAGACACAGACACACACACAGACAGACACACACACAGACACACACTCACACACACACACACACACACAAACACACGCACTAACATGAATTCCCTCACGCGGTCAAATGAACGCATACACGTACACATATTTAAGTACCTCCCTAAACTTCTTCTGCATTGCAAAACCTCTTGATCTCTTAGTAAAGCAACACCAAAGAGTTTTTTGTACCTTATAAGAACCTTATAAGAAATGGTTTCAGCGGTTCATCAACTCATAACAGGGTGAACGGCACTTCTGCATTCGCTCCGCGGCCCTCTATCGGCTATAACCGCACTATGTACGTTTGCCAGATCGGGTAGCGGATCTGTACTGTAGTTCGATGGAACAAGACATAAGAAAGTAAAAATTTGACTTGCATCTGATGTTGCAATACATCGTACTTTCATAAAATCATGCAACATATTCTACCTTGTCTGTGGACATTGTTATTTGCAAAGCCAGTGCTGCATAAACAAATAGCGTGTGTGCGACAGTAGAAAAGTTATTTGGTGTTGCTTTAAATAAACACATGCACAAACAGGGCAATTCCATGGAAAATTACATTTTTGTAACATCCATAACGCCAATAAAATGTGATGGTATGGTATGATGTGAATGATTACATGAAATTTGAGCATTTGCTATTTTTGGCTGAAGAATATAAATGAGAAAAAATGCACAAAAAATGAATGTTATCATTCACATCATACAAATGCCAAGGCATATCACTGGCGTTATGGATGTGACAAAAAGTCAATTTTCCGTGGAATTGCCCTGTACAGGTATGGCTATTGTAATATGAGGGGTCACCTGAAGTTGCTGGTGCACCACTCTTGCTGTAGATAAGACTGAGAGAGGACCACGATGAGACGACGACTCCTGCTCACGCTCATCACCAGCTCTGCAGACGGCTCTACAACACACACACACACACACACACACACACACACACACACACAGAGTCACATCATATCACAACTACTAAACAGTCTGCAATTCTAATCCAATACACTTTTTGCCAAATGCGTCTGCTCTACTCATACTGAACTGAGCACCTCAGTCCAGGCCATGCAAATGGAAAGCAGCCACCAGCCAATTCACACATTGCCTCCTGAACACGGGAGGAACGAGTACCTATGTCAAACACATATGTCAAAAACGATTCCCTTTGTGCATATTAGTGTGCACACCTATGTCAAAAACTCTTCCCTTTGTGCATATTAGTGTGCACACCTATGTCAAAAACTATTCCCTTTGTGCATATTAGATCCTCTGTGTGTCTGTTCTTACCTGCTCCTGGTAGGATGTCTGTGTGGTTGAGCAGCAGTTTGTGTCCGTATCTGTTCTCCAGATGAGGCTTCAGGATGAAGTTCACAAACTTCTTGTCATTCTCGTCATTCACGTAAGAGACGTAGGCATCATACATCTTACCATCTGTGATTTAAAACAGCAAAACACACATTATACACATGTACTGTACAAGCCATAATCATTTAAATGTCACATCTCTCATATTTCACAGTAAATGTACACATGCACATGCACATGCACACACACATACACACAGTATGATAACAACTTTATGACTGTGTACTAATGCACTGCAAGATATTGAACCTTCCTGGGCTCCTCACCGTTGATCTCGTAGTCTCCATAGGTGTTCTTATACCAGAGCTTCAGGTTGAGGTGGCACCTGGAGTAGATCAGTGCAGCCAAGCCCAGCAGTAGCAGCAGGGTGAAGGCCGCCACTACTGTAGCCGTGTGACTAGGCAGGTCTGGCAAAATATCACAACGTAATATTACTTGCTAATATCACACAAGATTAAAAATGAGATTTACTAACCAAAGCTTCCAGTTTCATGATTTGTGTAAGTATGTTTCTGTAAGGAAATGTCCATGTAAGGTTGCTTTCACACTGGGTCCGTTTAACTGGACCGTACCCGAGTGTGATTACTCCCACCTAGCCCTGACCCAGCTGGTCTCCATTCACATTACACTTTTGTACTTCATGTCATAAACACTAGCTTATTTTTACCAATATCGCTCGGCAACATCGCAAAAGCAGCAGTTTATTTCCTGGTTTTGGAACAGGCATTCAAACTGCACTGGAGTTCTAACGAACCTCTAAACAAACTGTCTAAACGAACTCGGGTTCGGACCAAACAGTGTAGTGTGAATGCGCCCTAATAGGCATTGTGTATCCATGTAAATTGCAAATTTGGCTATTCGTTATTTCCAAATCTGTTCTAGGTCTGGAGAAGAAAATCAAGTAATCAAAGTCCAGCATTTCTGTCCCCAGTCCATATCACAGTCATGTCCTTGTTTTGTATGCCGGCTTACTTGCACTGACAGTATGCAAGTATTATTATGTTTTGTGTGTTCTCTTACCTGACTTGTGTAAGCTGAAGGTGAGCGATGCGTTCCTCACGATGCACTTGTAGAGCCCGAAGTCTGTTGAGTCCGTCAGCTTCACCTGCAGCACGCTGCTCACCTGTGTCTGGTTGCCATGGTGACTAGAGTAGATGACAGCCACACGACACAATAATCCTTCTTGTCATACAATCACATCACTTCCTTTTAGGTCAGCAGTAGGTTATACCAGAGACTTTCTAATGAGGAGACACAGCACTCAAAAAATCCTCCATAGAAATGCATGGGGTTAGTTTGTAACGTCAATATGGCCGTTGTCTACACATATCCCATCCCCCTTCCTCTGCAAAAATGTCGACATGTGAATACATTGAGCCAGTCATGTGGTGTGATGTGAATACATTGAGCCAATCATATGGTGTATGAAGACATCTTCCCTTGTGTTGTAAACTCGCCGCTGGAGCAAGATTGGTGTCGTGAAGCCTTGCGCACGCGCATTTCTGCTGAATAGGATGCCCGATGAGTGCCCAAAAAGCATTGCTATATGGCTGCCGAGCGGAGGGACTTAAGGTTCTATCTGACATTTTTGTCAAAACTGAGTTATTGACATAATTCTTATTCTGTAAGAATAAAATAAAGCACGCACAACCAAGTTCTAAAACTGGGTACTGGACAAAATGTGTTGTGTTTACATGGGTGTGTTTTACTACGTTTTCATGTCTGACAGGGTTGTGCACAATTTTTTGCAATTCTGCTTCCTGTTTGCTACCTCAATTGAAATGCAAGTGAAATTCAAGAATTGAATTGGAATTTAAGAGCCCGTTTCAATTCAATTGATGTCTGATGAAGGGCTCACGCTCGAAACGTTATAAGTAACAAATATTATTGGGAGGAAATACTGGTGTGGGTGTGGCGGACTTCCTTTACTCATAGTTTTATTCTGTGACACCTTAAGAAGGTCAGGTGAGGTGTTTCTTGTAGTTATATGCATTATATCTAAAGAGGTTTGTTCCGCTTATCAGTATAACTCTATGGAATTCTAAGACATTGAAGCTCAATATCTCAGAACTACTCAGAACGTAGATAGAACCTTATAATTCTAAGGGGATAGTTTGCTAAGTTAGCTAAGGTGTAAGTAGGGTCCTAGTGGCTGATGTGTCTGTTCTGTCTTGAGGTGGGGGCTCAGACCTCATATGACGGTTGTGCTTTAATCATAGATCACTCAGGGCCATGGGAGATCATCATTGCCCCACACACTGTCTGCTGTGTACTATGTGTTTACATTCAATCCATTTATAATACGCACGATTAGACATATTATAAAGGCGTTCACAACATACCGGTACTAGCATTTATTGTAAGAGTAAGTGAATCTGGTGCCCTCTTTAGTGTAATAATGAAAATCAAAGGACTGTAATGTTCCTTGGTTTGTACAGCATGTCTAGCCTACCACTCCTGCCTGTGGTTCTCCTATGCTCACCATTCTGTGGTGTTCTGGGGGTAGCGGCTGGCGTTGATGGGTGCACCTTCTCTGAACCACTGCAGGCTGTTGTTGCAGCTTGGGTCACTACTGTCCCAGGCGAGCAGGACAGTGCAGTTCAGGGTGATGGTGGTCCCCTCGGTACCCCAGACCTCAGACGACGCACTGGGATGAAACTCTGGCGGCTCAGAGCAGGCAGATCCTGCGTGAAAAAAAACCGAGACAGAGAGGGCAAGGGGGGGGGGGGATATTTCATTTTGTAGGTGAGGGAGGATATATTGCACATATATGTGTGATTATGAGCATGTGTGTTCATGTGTATTTGAATACAAATTTCCATATGCCTGTATCCGTGTTTGTGTGTCTGTTTGTGTCTGTGTCTGTGTGTGTGTCTATGTTTGCGAGTGTGTCTCTCTCTGTGTGTGTGTGTGTGTGTATGTGTGTGTGTGTGTGTGTGCGTGCATGCGTGTGTGTGTGCATGGCATGCGTGTGTGTGAATATCCGTCAGGTAAAAACAAAAGGCTTCTTCATGAGCCCAGCTGAAGCTGATGGAGGCCGTGTCCTTATGTAACCCAGGGGGCTGAAACCTGACCTCACCATGCAGGTGAGCCACAGCACCCCTTACAAGACTAATCAATGCAACTCAAACATGTGCTATAAATATGCTGCGTAACATTTGATGGCTATGGGGCAGAGCCGGATAGTAACGGAGTACATTTACTTGAGTACAGTACTTGAGTACAATTTTGAGGGATCTGTACTTTACTCGAGTATCATTTTTGGGGAGTACTCATGACTTTACTCAAGTACATTTGAGAGGCAAATATTGTACTCTTTACTCCACTACATTTCTATCCATAACCATGAGTACCCGTTACTACTTCTAAAAAAAAGGAGAAAAGAAAAATCTCGGAAACCCTCAATTTGTTGTTTCCCTCTCAAACGTAATTGGATTGTGCAGGCGCCACTGATTGGGACAGCCTATCAGCAATCACCTTCAGCTTTCCGCCAAAGTCAACTCCATGGTCAGATTTAGATAAGAGATGAAACCATGGACGAAACAATGGATGAAGACACAACAGGTCCATCCCGGGAATGTGCCAACCTGTGGCCCCACCTCGCCAGACTATTTCAATTTTCTGACAGTTTCCGCTTGAAGTGTTTCAATTACAAAATAGTATTTTGTATTTGAAATACGTATTTTAAATACATGTATTAGAAATACTGCCCATCCCTGGCAACATGGTAAAAAGATGAAAATTACTTGATTTTACTTTCAATTGCTTTTATATTCTCCAAGGTATTAACATTAAAAATTTTCCATGTAGGACGTTTCTGTACATAAATGTAAGCACTGTGGCAATAGTAATGCAATATTTAGAAAATGTAGGCTACTCTTGTACTCTTGATACTCTAGTACTTTTAAAAACAAGTACTTCAGTACTTTTACTTAAGTAGACATCTGACTGTTGTACTTTTACTTGTACTTGAGTAAAATTTAGCAAAGGGTATCTGTACTTTTACTCAAGTAATTAAGCTGTGAACTCTGTCCGCCTCTGCTATGGGGCTATGCCTCTGCATTAAGATACTGCTTTCAAAATTCACAGTGAACAGCCTGAGGGCATTGTTAAATTAAATGCATCCAGAGATGCAACTTATCGTATGACTTGAATATGTCCCCTTTGCTTGTGCTATCATCTAATGCTGCTTACCATTGAGATCCACATTCAAAAAGACACATGAACTTGTTGCACACTGCATGTACGTCTGCACCCTGGTGTGTGTGTGTGTGTGTGTGTGTGTGTGTGTGTGTGTGTGTGGGTGGGTGGGTGTGTGTGTGTGTAATTTAATTGATATAATAAGTGATATAATTTGCTATATCATGCTCTGAAAGCAGGTTGAACAAGTGCATGGAGCAACATTTAACCCCATTTAACCTGTGATGCTTTTCAGACACTGTTTTGCATGGAGGCCTTCCCCTGTGCTGCTGCTGGCCTGGTGCCTGATGGCTGAGTTTTGTTATGGGTCTGAGTGAGCAGGGAAGGGAAACGAACTCCTGGTGATGGTACTGGTGGACGGTGTTGGCGTAGGCAGAGTTAATAGAGTGTGAAGGTGAGTGTGTGTGTGTGTGTGTGTGTGTGTGTGTGTGTGTGTGTGCGTGTGTGAGTGCGTCCGTGCGTGTGTGCTTTAGAAGGTTCACTTTGCATTAGGACACATTAGAGATAAGTTAATAGGGGAAAGTAAGGGTGGCTTAACAGCAGAAATGATATTTACTGATGATGTAGGACAGTAGGATGGTACGGCTCGGCCATTTGGAGATAAGACTACATTTGTTTATTTCCATTTGAAGCCATACAGCAGTCTCTAATGTCAGCACCAAAGTAGAGGTAGTTACTGTAATAAACATTATACTACAACAGCACTGCACAAGGGCAACGGCTATTTATATCTTTATGGAAGGGGAAATACAAGGCTTAACAACAATGTCTATAGACATACCGATAACGGGAAACGCTAACTACAGCCTAAGAAATAACTGCACTATGTAGTATCCTTGTTGCAACCTTGTGCTGTTAGGGTAGGTGAGATAATATAGGTCTCCAGGACCTGGTTCACTAACAGGTTGCCTCCATGAGGGCAGAGTTCATGTGTATACCGATAAAAATTATCCTGACCTGTTTACTACTGCTGCCTACCAACAAGAGGATCCCCTTCAGGGCTTTAAGGTAGGCTAAAGGGCATCAAGAAGGAAACCTCCCTCAGTGTGGGGAGGGACAGAGAAACTAATCTGATTTGAATTCATTCAAATGAAACGCCAAATAACTTTTTCTACTCTATTGATGAGACAATATCTGACAAAATTACACACTGAATACCGTCAACATCTCCCATGTTGAGCGTGAACAACACTGATACACCCATTAGACTAGTAAACACACACACACGCACACACAACCTTTATGGGAAAGTCCACTCAACTGGCTGTGTGGTGTGTAAACAATATTTCATCATAACTTCTTTTTCAGCATAGATAATGTGGGAAACCACTGAATCAACACTAATTCATTGTCTATACTGAACAAAGGCCTCTAGACCCTCCGTAAAAACGTAGGCCTAGACATTTTCACATGACACTAAAACACCCATGACCATTATATTAACCAGGCTACCGTCGCCTACTGCAAGCATGCCACATGACATCCGGGTCCAAAGGGCACTTGTCTGTAGGTAGCCTTCAGGTAACCCTAGCCTAGTCAATAGTCAGTCCCAGTCCAAATGGAACATCATACCAAACATAATATCCAAGATCAACTGACATCATATGCAAAACAGTTCTGACAAACTATGTAATAACCTTTGTAATTAGTGCCCCAGAAGAGACTGACAAATTATGGGATTAAGATGTTGAGACTGGCTTTTAAGAGTAAAATAATTACTACGTAGATAGTGGGCTATACTACCTTTGATACATAACAGGTTTTCGGAAGTAACGACGTGTTCCCATTAATTAACACCAAGCCAAAGTTACGTCTGCTACACATAATAAGTTGAAATCTTACCTTCTGTGAACAACATTCTGTTCCAGATCAGACACGTCCAGAGCAAATTTACGACGATCTTTCTGTTCGTCATGTCAAAACACCTAAACGAGCCGACCCAGGTGTTGAGTGAAAATGTTCAATGTTAAGACATTAATGTTAAGATGTTAACTGCTGAGAGCTAGCACTGCGGAAAGCACACATCTTATGCTCTATGTGTGGAGTCACTTCGACAACCCACTTTTGAGTTCACGTGACAAGTCTCACCTGTTTGAGAGCGAAAGTAAAAACACAGTGCAGTACATGTAGCACGCTAGTGTAGGCTATTTGTTTCTGGGGGCAGGTAAAAGGAGGAGAAAAGGCTTTAGCCTACATTTATATTTCAATTTTATTCATATAAAAAGTACAAAATCCTTCACTTTCCAAACAATTGTACATTGTATTCAATTACAAGTCATAATTTTAGGCTCTCAAACGTGGTTTTATAGCCTAGGAATTATTTACAATATTAATAGTACATATAATATTTACAGTAAATCACTGTATAACTCCCTGAAGGAGGGTAAATAGACAGACTTTATATGATACAACATCTGTTACTATGCTACAGATGATGAATCATAATTGAACAGATAAAAAAACAGCTGCAGTAGAGCGGGTTTAATTGCAGCCACATTGTTGTTGAACAGTTGCACTGTCCCTCAACACATTCCAGCAAAGGTGTGGCTACAGGCCAGGCTGACCAACTCAATATTTCACAGTGAAGGCACAGGTGCAAGTTCTCATCAGCTCTCATTCCTTTTCATTTCTATTCTTTTCTTTTCTTTTTTAACCCCTTTATTGAGGGGCCAAATTCAGTAGTTTGAATAAAATAGGTTAGATGTTTTTCTTAGAGTTGAATCTGCTTTTGACACTTCATTTTCCTTTACAGTTGCTTCTGTATAGACATAACAGACTTCTTCACTTATCAAAAACACCATTAGTTCAAGAGTTCTTGATTAGCCTGGATCCTTCCTTATATAGGGTCCCAAAAGAAACAATCTTTTTCTTCAGTAGAAGGTTTCTCCGCTGGAATAGAAGCATATGTGTGAGGACAACAAACAAGCATAGAGCACATGAGACAAGTCAGAACATACATGTGTGAATATGGTACAAGTAAAGATTTGCCATCAGCTTTGACATCATTTTTATTATAAAATCTGAAAGCCAATATAAGAACAAACGGTATCTCTGCAGCTTTAAGACTGTGCAATAAAACAGCCAATTCAAGGCCCTCACATCACAAGTCGGTTACAGTGCAGAGGTAGAAATAAGCCACATGTGTTCTAGGACTAATGTTGAAACTCCTACCAGAGACGCAATATACACGACTTTGCATCTAAATCAAGAATGGTATATTTTGTATTTTTTGTACGCTACATTTGTGACTCACTGAGGATGTAAAGTGCAAGGTCCTTTCTTGTTAAAAAATAATGCCATTTTATAACCACTGAATTATGACTTTTAAATTATCATTTACAAACCCTGTGCTGGTCATATACGGTCATCAACAAAGGCCTTACAACTGGACTCACCTTAACTCTTCCTTTAGCCTCTTCAGCTTGTCGTGAAGTCTTGTGTTTTTCACCTGAAGTGATGAACTTGGGACAAACCAGGCGGCAATGAACTTACAAATCACAACTACATGCTGTGGGGAAGAGGGGAAGACAGAGATTATATATTAAAAAGGAATAAAAGACTCTTTGACATTTGTCTATTGATTAGAAAGTACATGTTTTTAAAATTTCTCCAAATACTGTTTAATAATATTCATCACAGTACAATGAGGCTGAATTGCAGGGAGCACACCTCAAACAGTATGACGAAGGCCAGTCTCACAGCCAAGATGAGCCAGAACTGTGGGGTTAGGCTGTAATCCTCACTGCTGCGGTAGTCCTTATAGCTGAGGAGAGAGGCATCACAAAGTGTCAGGACAGTAATGTGGCAGAAGATCTTATAAGTGCTCTCTGTGCTGCTTATTCCCACCTCGGTTCATTTTCTAAAACTGACTGCTTTTTTACAGACCTGCACAAGCCAGTATACACCCTCGCCCCCTTTTCAGCATTTGCACACTTTATAAACTGACAAATATGGTTGAATCTATTCAACCTATACATTGTGACAGAAATGCATTGACAGTAAAAGTTTTCTTTTACAGCGAATGCATCAAAAGGACTGGTTATATATTCAGTGAGCCATCCAGTGAACAGAGCCATCCTTCCAGACAGCATTTTAAAAAGCAGATATTTCCAACTATTCTTGACAGTTAAAAAGCACTGACAACAATGAAGAGAGAAATAATAAAAAAAAGAGTGAAGGGAAAGACATAATATTGTAGCCTTTCTATACAGTGTCACTGGTCATTAATCAATCATCACTGGCACATTAGTACTGTCACTTAAGTTCCCTTCAAACCTTACCTGCAGTGAGTCACATTGTGGATTTCATCTGTCATCAGTTGACTAAGATGGAAATTAAGTCCTGGGTCATTCACCTGCACGGTGGACAGAGTATTGTTGATGTAGCCTGACATACAGCTGAAGATAAGGATGGGAGGAAGAGAGAGAGAGAAAGAAAGAAAGAAAGAAAGCAGAGAGAGGGTAGAGGGAGGGTAGGGATGGGATGAAAGAGTGAGCAAAAGAGCCAGGTGTGAAGATTATGTATTTATTATTGATAATTTCATTCAATAATGCAGCACAATTGAAAATAGAGATATTCAGTGGATCTACAAATCATATTCCATATATTTAAGTATGAGATGATTGCTATTCCTCTCAGCTCACTTGACACTTGGCTCAGTGGAGTTGTAGCACGGGCCGTAGTAGTACTTATAGACCAGCCGAGGGATGAAGTCTGATGAAATACCAATCACTAGGCCGTTAGCGATGACCGCCAGAACTCCCACTGCCTCTAACACAGTGGTCCACACGCCTGTGGACAGAGGATACACACACACACACACACACACACACACACACACACAAACACACACACAGATGCACTCAAAGATGAAAACATTCACAATCCCTTATAGCAAGTAGCAACATGCACATACACACACAAATGCTGAATTTGAGAAACTCACACTCATTCATAAGCATAGAAATACACACACAGTGACACAACCACAAACATAACCAAGCGCAGAGACTCAGAGACTAACATTTGACGGAAATGTAGTCTAGCCGGAGAGATATAATACAAGCAATATAATACACTCCCTCAAGATAATTAATCATCACAAAACTCCATCTGAGAGTTGTTGGTGCTCACCGATGTTGTTGGTCTTCTGGGGCACTAGGCGGCGCTCCAGGCTCACCATCTTGATGGCGTCCAGTCGGATCTCAATGATGTTGTTGAGAAGGGCGAGGAGAGGCGCCAGAGGGAACGCAGCAACAAAGATGGTGGTGAAGCTGAACTGGATTACTGCGGAGAGAACCGGATATAGAGATATAACTACCATTCCGAAAGTTTTCTGTTTCAAAAATTGACATGTTGTTTTTGCACTATCCTCAATGAAATATAGGGTTTACATGAATTGCAAATCATAGTTGATGTTTTTATTGACATTTCACACAGCTTCATAACTAATTTGGAAATGAGGTTGTATTGTTAAAATCAAACTCTATGCTATCGGTCTTTCTGGGATTGATATCTCCCCCTTTCCATCCATAAAATCTAGTACCAATCAACCCCTCTGATACAGTATCTATTTATATTGTGACACAGTAAAGTCAAGTCAATTTATTTTTATAGGACATTTAAAAGCCTTGAAGAAATAAATGCATGGATAAGGATTTCTAAATCAAAAGACTTAAGCTTTGCTATCATTCTTAGCTGGAAAAAACACTATTGACTTGCTTATTAAAAGTCAAAGAGAAGTCTAGTAAAACACCTAGGTTCTTACGTAACAACACTGTGATGGTTAACAGACAGTACCCACACTCTCCTTTTATCCATTATGCACCAAAGCTATGGAACAGCCTGCCTCTGTACTGTATATGAGAGCTTTTAGTTAACTCATTTTTTATTTTGTAGCCTATTTCTTCACATCTGTCTATCTCCTTACCATCCTGTGAATTCTCATCTTTATTCTGATGTTTTATTTATTGTTTTGTTTGTTTGTTTGTTTGTTTGTATTATTCTTTTTTCTTCTTTTTTCCTTTTATCTATTATTATGTTAAATGCTCCAAATGTAAAGCATTTTGAGCTGCAGTCTGTGTATGAAAGGAGCTATACAAATAAAGCTTATTATTATTATTATTATTATTATTATTATTATTATTATTATTATTACCCATCTCCAGGAATTCATTGAAGAGGCTGAAGCAGTCCACTTTGTTGAGGCGGTAGTTGCGTTGCAGGTCCTGCAGTTTGCAGTTGTCACACAGCTGCATGCCCACCTTGGGCTCCTGGTTCTCCTTCACGTAGCAGTTTACACACTTCCGCTTCTTCCGTGGAAGCTTCCGCCGCTTCATCCAGCGAGACAGCCAACTGAAGAGAGACAGAGAGAGAAAGAGTGAGAGAGAGAGAAAGAGAAAAGAGAGAGAGAGAGTGAGAGAGAAAGAGAAGGGAGGTTCTGTGTGAGGGTGCAGAGAGAAAACCCATTCACAGAGCCCTGGCTGTATACGAACACCTGACCTTTTTTTCAGCAGACACACAGAAGGAACAGCTAGTGGATATACATTCGCTGAATGTGACTTAAAGTGTTTTGTAATTTCTTCACATAGTATAACCTCTGTGAAAGTGTGGTGTCATCGTGTTCCTTGGACCATCGAAACATGTTTGCTAAACACTGAACTTGCATGCCAATCAGTGAAAACCACTGACACCATCCCAAAGCAGCATACAGAGGGAAACTTACGGTCCAGTGATCTCAAACACATTGTTGATGATCTGCTTCAGGACCATGATAACAGCCATCTGAATAAACAGGTCAATCAG